>NW_010194444.1:2869-3243 GCF_000695765.1 Mesitornis unicolor | reverse complement strand
TTCTCTACTTGGGAAGCAATATCTTGCCACAATGTTGCAGCCCAAATAGGTTTACCTCTGCATTGCCGGTTATCTCACCTCCACTGTTTTAACCACCCCCACAAGGCATTTGCCACTATCCACGAGTCAGTGTAGAGATAAAGTACTGGCCATCTTTCTCCTTCAGCAATGTCTAAAGCCAGCTGGATTGGCTTTGACCTCTGCAAATTGACTCGATTCACCTACTCCCTCAGCCATTCCTGCGACTCGCTGTGTAGGACTCCATAGAGCAGCTTTCTCACTTTCATTGATTTCCTGCAAGACAGCAAGATCCATCAGTGAACAGAGCATATCGCTTTTCATTTTCTGGTAGCTGATTATATGGCGGGGGTTTT
>NW_010194444.1:0-2681 GCF_000695765.1 Mesitornis unicolor | reverse complement strand
GGTGCTAGGAGGAGCGGTGCTTCAGTGCCAATCACTTCTGAAGCAGCTCTAACTCCCTCACATGCAGCCAAGATTTCTTTTTCAGTTGCAGTATAGTTGGCCTCGGAGCCTTTATATCCTCGACTCCAAAATCCTAGGGGTCGACCTCGTGTTTCCCCTGGTGCTTTCTGCCAAAGGCTCCAGGTAGGACCATTATCCCCGACAGCAGTGTAGAGCACGTTTTTAATATCTGGTCCTGTTCAGACTGGACCAAGGGCAACTGCATGTATAATCTCTTAATTTGTTCAAAGGCCTGTTGTTGTTCAGGGCCCCAATTGAAAGAGTTTTTCTTACGAGTCACTTCATAGAGAGGTTTTACAATCTGACTGTAGCCTGGAATATGCATTTTCCAGAAACCTACAGTACCTAAGAAGGCTCATGTTTCCTGTTTGTTAGTTGGTGGGGACATAGCTGATATTTTGTTAATAATGTCCATGAGAATCTGGCGACGGCCGTCTTGCCATTTAATTCCTAAGAACTGGATATCTCGTGCAGGTCCCTTGACCTTGCTTCTTTTTACAGCAAAACCAGCTTTCAAAAGAATCTCAATTATCTTCTTAACTTTCTCGAAAACTTCTTCAGCTGTGTTACCCCATGCAATGATGTTGTCGATGTATTGCAGATTGTCCGGAGCTCCACCCTTCTCCAGTGCAGTCTGGTTCAGTCCATGGCAAATGGTAGGACTGTGTTTCCACCCCTGGGGCAGTCGATTCCAGGTGTACTGGATGCCTTTTCAGGTGAAAGCAAACTGCAGCCTACATTCTGCTGCTAAGAGAATAGAGAAAAATGCGTTAGCAATGTCAATTGTGGCATACTACTTAGCTTCCTTTGATTCCAGTTCATACTGCAAGTCTATCATGTCTGGCACAGCAGCACTCAGTGGTGGCGTAACTTCATTCAGGCCATGATAGTCTGTGGTCATTCATCATTCCCCAGTAGGCTTTTGCACTGGCCATATAGGACTGTTAAAGTGTGAGCGTGTCTTGCTGATCACTCCTTGGCTTTCCAGCTGACAGATCAGCTTATGGTTGGGACTCACGGAATCTCGATTGGTACGATACTGCCGTCGATAGACTGTTCTAGTAGCAATCTTCAGACAGTGCCTGGCAAAGGATTTAGAACAATTGTCAGGTAAGGAGAATGAAGTCAGTCTCCTATGGTATGTTGATTACATACTTTTGGGTGCAAATACTGTAGAAGCCTCTAAAGAAAAAACAATAGACTTGCTGAACTTTTTAGGTATGTCTGGATATTGAGTGTTAGAGAAGAAAGCCCAGGTTTTCCGTAAGGTGGTGATTTACTTAGGCTTTGAAATATCTCAAGGCCAGAGGAGATTAGGGAATGATAGAAAAGAGGCAATTTGTCAAATGAGTCCTCCTCAGTCAAAGAAGGAGTTAAGAGTACTTCTAGGCATGGCTGGATGGTGTCAATTATGGATACCTAATTTTGGATTGCTTGCCAAACCATTGTATGAAGCAGTAAAAGGGCCTGCAATGGACTCCTGAATGTTGATGTAGGCCCCTGCATTAGGTCTCCCAAATACAAAGTAAGTTCAGGATGGCCTGGATGTCTTTGAGTGGTAGTAGCCACTGTCCTAATATTCCAAGAAAGCTGACAATAGGACAAAAGATCACTGTCTACATGACACACACAGTCACAGCTGTCTTGGAGCAAAAGGGTCATCACTGGTTAACCCCAAGCCATATGGTCAAATATCAGTTGATAATGATTGACAAGATGATGTAACTCTGAAAATAAGTAACACCTTGAATCCTGCCTCTCTGATGCCAATAGAAATGGGATAAAATCTTAACCATGATTATTTGCAAGTTATTGAACAGGTGTATGCCAGTAGACCTGATTTAAAGGATCCTCCCTTGGAAAATCCAGATGAAGAACTGTTTACTGATGGAAGCAGCTTTGTGATCTAAGGGGAAAGAAGGGCTGGATATGCTGTTGTGACCTTTGGCATGCATAAGGAGTTAAGGTCCTTACCTTCTAATACCTCTGCACAAAAAGATTAACTAATTGCTTTGATTAGAGCCCTAGAATTATCAGAAGGAAAGAGAGTAAACATATACACAGACTCTAAGTATGCATCTGGAGTAATACACCCTCATGGCGCTATATGGAAAGAGAGAGGACTATTATCCTTGAGCAGCAACACCATAAAATATGGACTGGAAATCTTAAAATTACTGGAGACAGTTAAGAAACCAAAAGAGGTGGCTGTAATACATTGCAAAGCTCATCAACAAGGAAATACAACAGTCATAAGAGGCAACCAAAAAAGCAGATGAGGCAGCAAAAGAAGGTGCTATGGGACAGGTGATGGCAGCTTTAATTCCAAACCATGAGCTACAAGTAGAAGTTCCGCAATATACTGGAAAAGAGGATAGGTTAGCAGAACTGTTACAGTGCAAAAAGGACTCTAATTGTCATGGTTTAGGGCTGGGCTGGTCACTAAATCCTGGACAGACACTCTCTATTAAGCCCTCTCCCCTCCCCAGAAGGGAAGGGAAAAGAGAATAAGGGAGAGAGACTTTATGGGTTGGAAAATAAAACTAACAGATTTAATAAAACAATAATACTAATACTACAGGGTGATACTGAAAATAATGAAATATATACAGATATATACA
>NW_010194443.1:0-40723 GCF_000695765.1 Mesitornis unicolor | reverse complement strand
CAACCAAGCGATTCTGTGATTCTGTGAAATAGTTAATGCAGGATAATACAAGGAAACACTGCATATAGTGAAGCATTCTGGCACGTAAATTTAGGACAGAAAAAGTCTCTCTTTGCATGCCTTACTAGCAAATATGCCCTTGAAGGGAAGCTACAAGACTAAGATGCCAATCACCCTCCCCAAAGAGGTGCCAAAGGCTGGCCAGCTGCCTAATGAGGATGAACTGAGCAAAAGGTATCAAGATAAACACGCTGTAAGTTTTGCATGTGGCGTACTTGATTTGTGGAAATCTTCCACCTCTCACTCTCTGCAAAATGAAACAATGACTCCTCTCTAAACACACTGTGTGTCTTGGGAGTTATTTTCAATTTCAGGTAACATGGAAGCTTGAATTTGCAGATCGGGCTGTTTTAAGACATTAAGACAGTTTGGGTTTTTTTGTGACTAATAATTGGAATAAAAACCAGCAGTTATACAACCATAAGAAAAAAAATGTAAATAATTTCCTCATACATAAATTATCCTACTTAAGACATTTTGTGACATATTCATGGCCTTCTTCTGGAGTACTTCCAACAGCAGTATTGACTGAAGCATTCTGTCAGTACTTGAGGGGTGCCTCAATTCTTAAACCTAATTAATACCATGGATTGCATTTAGGCATGAAAAGAAGACAGACATCTTATATTGAGAAGATGTCAACTGCAAAAGATTTGACTTCCATAGTTTCAGTTTCTAAAAAGCCTAAGTACTTTTTTGCTTACTTGCTCAGTAGCATGTCTACATAGCCTATAATCAAAAACTGAAATGGCAGGCAAAGTGAGTACAGTGCTACCAGTTAGCCCTTTCATCAAGCTATTTAATAAAGTACTAAAATGTATGCAAAAACAGAGTTGTAGAAACCCATAGGACCAGAAAGATGTAGGGGTCGGAAGGGGGGAAGGAGAAGGTGGGGAATCAAGTGAACACTAAAGCAATCAATCCCAACTAGGGCCTCCAGAAGTCAGGGTTTGTTGTTTTTTAAAAAATAAATTAGGATTGGCATCTCTTGGACTAAATTGTTGAGAAGAGTCTTGAATTAAAACACCAAAAATATGGGGATTTACCTTTGATATGCAATTAATTCTTTTTGATCAAAGTTGGAAACTGCAGCCCGTATGTCTTAATATAATTTAGAAAACCAACATTGAACTTCAGATGGCAGTGGAATAATTAATGAAGAACTGCTTATATAAACAAACTTAATTTACAATATGTCTATTTTAAAAGGAATAGTCTTGCTCATGTAAGCACTCCTGAAATCTGAGGAGAGGACAAACTGGGTAAAATGTATGTAATATACTACCTCTTGTGTCTGGGTTTATCCATGAAGTTGCACAATGAATTTTTAGTGGGCAGCCATTGAAAACCTTTGAAAAGCAAGCACCCATCTGTAAAAGTAAAAACAATTAAAAATATACATATGAAAAAACAGAACGTGACATTTCCAATGGGACTATTTTTACTTAAAAGTAGAAACAAAAGGTTAAGAGTAGTTTCATCTGCCATGTGGAAAATAATCTCATCCAGACAACAAGAGGACAATGGGATTTTTTTAGTTACTTTTTTTTTAACAAAAAGTTACTTTTCCTTTGTGCACAATACCTTTCTGAACAAACATACCAGAATTAG
Organism: Mesitornis unicolor; assembly: GCF_000695765.1. Lineage (NCBI taxonomy): Eukaryota > Metazoa > Chordata > Aves > Mesitornithiformes > Mesitornithidae > Mesitornis > Mesitornis unicolor. The sequence continues at coordinate 39,052 of NW_010194443.1, read as the reverse complement.
CTCTTAAATTAGCAGTCTAAGCACATACTTACTACAAAGGTGACAAACCTGAAAAATATTCCAGAATCTTGTGACTTTAGAAAGCCTCAACAGAGAAACTTTACTCCTTTCATACATTCAAAATAAAACTCTAGGTCACGCAATAATCAAAATCTTAGTTGTTTCAAATTAACTTTTCTTTCAATATTGATTGCTTTCCAAAGGGAAACCTCTGGTAGAAGATCCCACTCCTTGCTCAGCATAACCCTAATAAACTCAGTTTGCCTATAAAGTTAAGTACCTTGCATAGCATAATATAACCTATCTCTTCATTTTCCCCCTAGTGAAGTGCAAGCATTTGTAGGCATTTACAAGAATACTTGGTCAATTTGCTTCAAGATGACAGAAAAGCCAAAGCCAGGGCTTCCTCCTTTCCCCTCAACATCAACATAACAATTACCCATCCTATTTTGTTAGAAATCAGTAGTCTGTAGGTGAAAAGGAATCATGCAGTAGGAAACAACAATGAGTAAAGTGAAACGTTACCATTTATCAAATGATGGTCAAAAATAAGAACCAGTAAGTAATGGTAAAGGTTGCCATCCTGAATATAAGCAGATAATCACTTCACACAAAATTACGTACTCCCTTAATGCAGCTACAGAATGGCAATGTTTTCACTTTATATTAATATTTTGTGAGCTATTATTGATCTATAAACTGAATTAACCAAATAGCTCATGGACATTTGGACATTTATTTTTTTGTTAACCTGCCGCTGAATAAGAAAATCTGTGCACATTTCAGTCACTTCTGAACATAGCTTAGTTTAGTAAGAAAATAAAAGAACTTCGTAATTAACCCTTAAAAATGAAAAATGGCATAAATTAGACCCTTCTTGTGCTTTGGACATCTCTCACTCTTGCATCACTATAATCAAGTCCATGAGTTTGTCCATATATACTTATGTGAGGCAAGAATCAAACTCATTAAGGGAATGAACAAAACATGAAAGATCCCATTACACAAAGACAAGGGGAAAGACTTCAGCGCTGCTTGTACCACTGCAGAAGTCTGAGTACCAAGGCACAAAGCTGACTGCTTGCAACACAATGAGATGATCCTTCTGCACGCATAACAAAGTAAGAGGAAAGATATACGAGGCAGGAATGTATGAAGATACTGACACAGAGTGGCCTGAAGGTACTGACAGCTTCAATGTTGTCAAATCTGCTGGCAGCAAGGAGTTTGACGGAGGTACAATATCAGAAAAAAACAATACAGGGATTTTTTTGTGTGTGTGGCTTTATGGAAGCCTCTTCCCAAGTGCACAGGCCACTGAAATGCACCCAACAGAAAATACATCAGGTGACATTCAAAGCACTTATTTCCTAGAATACTGGTGTTTCTGCTGCTCCTGTAACCAGCTACGCAATTCTCCTCGACCCTTTCCAAGCACTGAAGAGATGCTGCACAGTGAAGGGAAGCTGTGCTCGCTACTAAGACCTAGTCAAGCTCTGCAGTGATAGCTGGGTAAGAAAGGAGGAAAACATGAAAATCAGAAGAGATTAATAATTTTCCTCTGGCCATTCTCAGCCCTGATCTCCAGGAAGCATGCAGAGCCAAAGATGCTGCTGCAGATGCTTCAGAAGGGTAAACGGAGCCTGAGGGTGTGATATCTAAATACCAAACAAATATCAAGGATGCAGCTGATAATCACACAAATTAATAAACTGAGTTGCCAGTGGGGAAAAAAACCCATGCAAACATGAAATTAAAGGTTGAAGCAAGGTTGCTTGATCTGACTGCTGCCATGGAGGCATTTACGTCTCAGGATAAAGTCAACAGGCAGGGCAATCCCTCATTGGTAGGATCTAACAGGTCTCCCCGTTTTGCAAGTCATCTAAAACAGCACGGAAAAACAGAGTACCAGACTGGGTTATAAAGAAAGTTAAACAAAATCCCTAGAGTCACAGGCAAACACACATATATACCATTTTAAACAGAGCCCAAGAACATCGAACTGCTTTAGAGGACAGTGAGAACACAAAACTGTTCTTACCACTCAGCAACAGACTTAAGAATCACAAATCAAAAAACCCAAACAAACAAGAATCAGAACAATGATGCACCACAGAAAAAGAACAGAAGAGACTGAAATATTGTGAAAGTTTTACTTGCAGTAGCACAGTATTTGATAAATAAGAATCCCACGTGGTGCTAGGATGTAAAACATCCTCCACAATAGAGAAAAGTATAAAGTCCAGTAATACCAAAACCCCTTCCATACCCAAATTTTCATTATTTGGCAACTCATGGATACAGTGGGCAGAGAAGAATACGAAAGTGCCAAGTCAGTCTTCAACACTTAACAGGGAGGTTACAAAGTCTGTTACGCATAAAATGTGGGGTGTGATGAGGGAAGAAGAAGAGAGGGGATAGAGTTTCTGAGCTGAGGACAAGCAGAACCAGACAATCAGTGCACTACAAAGATGCCTGAACATGCAGAGAGCAGTCCAACACCCAAAGATTCATTTGGTCAGCTTCAGAAGTTTTTCTGTTTTAGTCTTTTTTCAGCATCATTATATTAGCTACTCAGTCATTCTCTGATGGTCTGTCCCTGAAGTTTGTGGCAAAAGTTAAACACATATGACTTCATTTTGAGCTGTTCCATTTTCTACCCCTTTTCTCATTCTAGTCACTGAATCTCTCTCATTTTCCCCTCCCCATGATTATTTGCTTCTTTTCAATGCTAGGAGTGCTTCCAGACTTCTGTCACTCACTAGTTTAAAGCACACACTCTTAGGCCATACATTTAGTTTAATATTTAGTTTGTTAAAGCAGGACCAACCTCAGTAAACAATGCTAAACATGTCAAGAACTCAGAGCTCTGGAACAATCCGGTGCATTTATCCAAGAGATGACAGCTCTAAGGAACAGAAACACGACATCTACCTTAACCTGTCCTGCTTCTCTAAAATGAGCAGGATGCAAAAAGTAGCACTATTTGCATATATCCTTGTAGGAGTTTCATTTCCTTATCTAAAGATGAGAAACCGATCCAGCTTAGGAGTAATGTAGCAAAAAGATTAGTTTAAAACCGGATAAATCCTCCACTTGGTACATGGCACAACTACATGAATGCATGCTCCAGTACACATGGCATACATACAGAAGAAGGAAAGACTGGTTCTTCTGATCACAGTGCTGGCTAAGAGCACAGTGACAAGCCCACACAGATATTACAATGAAATTCTAGTTTGTTTTATGTTCTGAAGGTGCAGGTAGATGTCTGTAACAGTTATTTCCAGCCCCAAGGCATCTGTGAACCCTATCTTCAGAAGTTTTGAAACCTGCATAGTATAAAAACTTTGAGCCCTTTGCAATTCCTGAGACATCAGGTCCTCAGATCAGTAACTGCCTTCACTATGCTGAAAGTACTTCTGTAACACAGTCACTGAACTCCCATTCACCTTTTAATGAAGCAAGCAAAAAACCTTCCAAAATTTACTTCAAGAGCACAAAATCAAGGGTGATTTCTGAAATGCCATACTTGTGGCTAAACATTTCTAAGAGATACTGGCTTTAATATTTAAAAAAAACCCACCAAACAACTACAAACATTCAAAAAATGCACTCTCTCAGCTTTAGTAAGAAAACATGTCCTGCTTCCAATATGCATTTGAATGACTCAGTAATACTCACATGTACTTTAGGCGTAGGAGGAAGGCCATTACTAATTGGTTTCTAGAAAATAAAAGTTTAAAAGTATGTTTACACTCACATGTGCATGACATGAACACACATATTCTCTCCCCACACTACAGCATAACCAAAATACAAGTCTAAATTTTTTTTTTAGAATGCTGTTAAAAGTACTTGACAATTATATTAGGAGAAAATAAAAAGCTGGTACTTATATCTACATAAGAAACAGATAAAAAACCCTCCCTGCAGATTTTTTTTAAGACAATAAATAGAGTTGTGTTGTATATTTCTAGGCTACAGTAAATGGAAGGCACTAGGGACCTACCGGGACTCTCTGCTGTGTCCATTGCCACAGGTACTAGATCTGAAAGCCACAGCTGAGTTTTGGCTACAGTCCCATTTTTAAGCATGAGGTTAGGCTAGAGACTTCCCTTCCAACTGACACTTTTGTAATTCCTATGGAGTTTGCTAACTTCGTGTCTCTAGTGACCACATACCACGAACTACCTGGCATCATTTTCTTTCATTAAAATCTCTTACTATGATTCCCCAATATCTCCTCATTGAATGTCTGCATAGTCTACTGCACAACATTTTCACATTACAGTGATGTCTGAAAGAATGCCATATCCAGCAACAGAAAGTTTAAACAGTACTGCAGCAATTTTTAAACTGTTCAATATTGCCAGCAGCGTTAACCTCTATCAACCAGTACTAGGCCCACTTTCCTGTATCAGTATCAACTTCTCCTAGTAAAAACATGCTTCCAAAGAAACGTATTTTACGAGTAACACAGGAAACTTCAAACACACAATTTCAAATGCCAAGTTCAAAGCAGTTCAGGAAATCATACTTTCCAAAGTGCTGCCAGTATTACTGGCACTTCCTTAAAACAAAACAAAACCGCACACAATGTTTCTGCTCTATTTCCCCTTCACTTCTCTTGAAAGAGCAAGATTTTCAACCTCATCCTTACAAGAAGCCCCTTGCATGCAGTTTCACGTTACATTTAACATGTTCTAACTACAGATTGTTCCACTCTCTCCTATCTCGCATTCCCACTTTTGATTTTGCATCATAATAACAGAGTGACCACTCTGGAAGCCATTTGCTGCTTTGACAGAAAAAGTCACGTGGAAGAGAAGAAAGGGAAACAGGAATATTCCCTTTCCTCAGCTCACAGCTAGATCAGGTCAGACACAGTTTAAAACGGCGTCCTCTCCACTAGTGCAACTTCATCAGAGAATATGTAGCTCAAATCTATCACTAAACCCAAGTTGCTAAACCCTGAAACCCAGAGCTCTAAAGGTCAGCAGGGCAAACAGCTTGCATATCCAAACTCTCAATCTACATTTCTCCTTTCCCCAACCCTTCCTCCAGCACAAAAAAACCCACATCTGCGTAGAAGAACAACTCATTTGGGAACAGCCCTGATTCAGCTCCTTTCCCACAGCCAGCCAAATCCTCCAGCAAGCCATCAGGTGGCAGCATATTCCTTAATTTCCTCATCTGCTTAAATAGTCATTGCTCAGTACAACACATTACATCTCTCGCGCATTACATGTGTCTCAAGTATGTGAATGCAAGCAAGTAAATTTCATATATTGACGTGCTTATGTTAGTTTCTAATTACAATTAAACACCAACTCAAACTCCAGCTTAAGACTGTACCACAATTAGATGATCTAGCAAAACTGTGCTTTGACCCAAAGTAAACAGGATGCCATCCAGCACCATTTCTATAGTAAAGAGTGTGCCCACTCCTTTTCATTCTGCATGTAAAACACTCAAGACAACTTTAAAATAACACCTAGAAGCTTAAATACCTACCAGTATTTCCTTCTTTTCTTTCCTTGAAAAGTGAGTATCTCTAGCTTCATTCTGTTGAAGTGGTGATCCCTCTCTTTCACCATTTAATTGTACAGAAGTGACTCCATTACCTAGAAAGATTCATACTTAAAAACTTGTTCCTCCACCTTTAATTCAAAGTGTGGTTTGGCCTAAAAATGATTTCGAAGTGCCAATATTTCCACTTATGTCAGAACATGTTCCAATATCCTAATTTATTTCTAAAGCATACATGTTCCTACATGTGCACATGTAACCATCTATAGAATCACATTCAGTCTCAGTCCACGGCTTTTGGTAATTAATGTAACAAATCTATTGTGGGCAGAGAAGGTGATGCAGACATGGTTCTGAGGAAAAGTGTATTAAACATATCTAAAGAAAACCTGGCTATAGCTACAGCCTCTGTTATCTATTCTTTATAAATAGCTTTGAGGCATTTCTTAGCAATGGATGTTTAAAGCATTACAGCCAAATCTGTAACACATCAATTGCAGTACTAAATAAGTAGCAAAGAAGGACTAGCAAGGTATCAATTAAGAGTCAGACATTAGGCTTGCTTAAAAAAGAAGCCAGTCCAGGACAATTCTCAAAGCATCAGACTTCAACAAAAACATAAAAGGAACAGCCTGAGCAAGCAGTAAAGAAACACAATTACCTGCTATACTGCCCAACCCAGTTCTCTACATATAAAAGCAAACTTTGAAAGCTAAACTCCATTCCTGACATGTCAAATGACAACAGTGGCCACACAGGGCCAGAATCTGAAACCTACATCTAGGAAAACATTTTATTCCCTGTGACAATCCTGATACACTACATTATAAGCCTGCTGCTTAGAAAACTAACTGTGTCATCAATGGCATTGGCAGGAATCATGTCTGACTTTACTAGAAGGTAAATTTCACCCACTTAAAAGAGTGTAAAAGCACGCTTTCTTTGTGCATTTTGGCTTTCATGCACTTTCTGTTACTTGCCTGTCACAGAAAACTTACCACAGTATGTTTGAATGCATACATAAGTGAGGATGCAGAAATAAAATTACACTATTTAAGAAATATTTGTGTAATTCTTGATGTCATTCTTATTACCTAAAGCATTAGATTTCTGTGGAGGTAACCGAGGAGGTGGTGGCCTGGGTGGAACCTGAGATGCAGATTTTGCTGGGCTCTCTGATGCTGGGCATCTCTTGATTGTCCCTTGATTATCATTTTCAGATGAATGGGTTTCTTGGGGGATAAAGATGGATTTAGGCTGAAAAAAAAACATAATAATAAGAAAAACTTTATGAAAAAACATTCAAAGCACCCACGCTCCTTCTCAATGAGGAAAAAAAAACCCACGCGTGCAGTATTTAGACTCTGGAATTTTCACAAGTGAACTGATAAAAGCAACATGCTCTGTCAAGCAAATTTCTTTCAAAAAACAAACTAGAAGGAAATGCATAGCAGTAAGGAAAATCTTGTTACTGACAAAAGGACAAATTTAAAATCACTATATTCAAATCATGCATTAAACAATTATTGAGTATGTGGAAATGTCACCACTTACAACTACAGTTAACCAAACCTACAGAACATTCAACGATATGGCCACAATTTTGTGTAAAGAATCCCCAAAAGGGCAAAGTTGTTCAGACACTGCCTGTACCAACACTGCTTGTAAAATCCTTCTCAGCTATGTCAAGATAGTTAGTGCAAGAGGGTAAGTAATCAAGCCTGCAGTTCTTGCTTGGGGAACTGACAGCCATATCAAAAACAAAACAAAAAGTGCTTTTTCTTTTTTATTTTTGCTTATATTAAGTTAACTTCAGTGTGAAAAGATTTACTTACTCTTCTAGTAGCAGCATGTAAAACCTAACCTGACCCAGGCACGACTCTGAAGATAGCCATTCAGACATGAAAAGTCAGCAAGCAGATGCTTTATTTGGCAGCTCTTTATTAAAAATTATTTGTGACACTAATTTTTCTAACTACCCAATTTATTCCTTCTAAAGTATCAGAAGTGCAATTAGTCAGAAGCAGCATTTTCACACTGACAAATACCTTACAGTGCAAGACTTCATGCAGATTTGCAATTAAAAGCCACAAACATATAGGTCAACCCCCTGCATATACCCTTGACTTAAAGCTTCATTAAAGTCTTCAAGTAATGGCTTAAATGAGAGAACCATCAGTACAGTCATTTCGACACTTCTGCATTTGTTTATTTATTTAAAGTGCCCTTTTATTCTGGGCAAGAAAATCCCTTTCACTTACCTTTGGTGGCAAAGGAGGTGGCACTTTAGGTTTCATTGTAGCACTATAGAGAAAAAGAAACGTAACCGACTGTTATCCAGTGCAGCTCTTTGAATCTCTTACATCAGTGTTCAAGAGGATACAGGATTTTATAAACACCATACAAACATCATTAACTTGTCAACAGCACTATTATATCCAAATAACTGCATTATGAATACTTCCAAACATTTTGTTATTGCTGTGCACGCCACACATACGATCCAAAAACTCAAGTATCACAAATCCTCCCTAGAAAGCACAAAATGACATGAACTGGTTTGTTGATGATGCACATACTTGTGCAGGGAAAAGCAGGGAGATGCAGAGCAGGCCTGACATTTACTCTGTTGAGAGGAGAAAAATTTTGGTTGTCAGTGAGCTTTTTTAAAGGGCTGTGTATAGGTATATAGGGCAAAGGGGAGCTACAAGAAAACTGATGAATACTATCCCTTATAAAAATTTACCGCCAACTTCTTCAGAATAGCCCTACATATGATAGCAAAATCTATCTGCAATGGATGTGGTCGGTGTCTACTACAGGCCACTCAATCAAGGAGAGCCTACTGATGAAAAATTCAGCTACAGGAGGCACTGCACTAGCAGACACTTATCCTGCTGGAGAATTTCAACTCCACCAACTTCAGCTGGAAAAGTAACATGGTGAGCTGTAACAGTAACTTCTGTAACAATGTAACAATACCTCTTTGCACCAGGAAACAGCCAGCCCCACCCGAGGAGAGAAGCTCATCACTGCAAGCAAGCTCATCAGGGATGTCAAGACTGGAGACAGCCTGCAGTGATCACGCACTGGTGGAGTTCACAGATACAGGACTAACAGATACCAATTGGATGAGGAGCATAGTCAGGACCCTGAATTTTAGGAAAGCAAATTTCTAGCTCTACGAGGAGTTAGTTTACAGGACCCCCTGGAAAATGGTCCTCATGAACAAGGGAGCAAAACAAAGCTGGCAGACCTTTAAGGTAGTTTTCCATATAGTACAAGAGCTCTCAATCCCCAGGTGTAAGAAATCGAGTAAGGAAGGGAAGAGACCAGAATGGCTGAATCAGGACCTGCTGGCCAAACTAAAAGCTAGAAGGCACTGCATAGGCAGTTCAAGCAGGGACAGGTATCTTGGGAAGAATATAGAGATGCTGCCCAGTTATGTAGGAATGAGGTCAGGAAGGCCAAGGTGTGGCTGGAGCTAAACTTGGCAAGGGATGCAAAGAAATGGAAGGCACATGGAGGACAGGAAGGATGACTCGAGACAGCCAGCATGGCTTTACTAAGGGCAAGTCCTGCCTAACCAACCTAGTGGCTTTCTACAATGGAGGGACTACACCAGTGGACAAGGGAAGAGCAATGGATGTCATCTCTCTGGACTTCTGCAAGGCCTTTGGCATGGTCTCCCACAACATCTTTCTCTCTACGTTGGAAAGATACGGATTTGATGGGTGGAATGTTTGGTGAATAAAGAATTTGCTGGATGGTTACATCCAGAGGGTAGTGGTCAATGGACTGATATCCAGATGGAGATGGGTGAGAAGTGGTGTCCCTCAGGGGTCTGTACCGGGACCAGTGCTGCTTAGTATTTTCACCAGTGATATAAACAGTGGGACTGAGGGCACCCTCAGCAAGTTTGCAGGTGACACCAAGATGAGTGGTGCAGTTGAAAGAATTTGCTGGATGGTTACATCCAGAGGGTAGTGGTCAATGGACTGATATCCAGATGGAGATGGGTGAGAAGTGGTGTCCCTCAGGGGTCTGTACCGGGACCAGTGCTGCTTAGTATTTTCACCAGTGATATAAACAGTGGGACTGAGGGCACCCTCAGCAAGTTTGCAGGTGACACCAAGATGAGTGGTGCAGTTGATGCGCCAGAGGGATGGGATGCCATCCAGAGGGACCTGGACAAGCTGGAGAAGTGGGCCTGTGTGAACCTCGTGAGGTTCAACAAGGCCAAGTGCAGGGTCCTGCACCTGGGTAGGGGCAATCCTTATTATCCATACAGACTGGGGGATGATGTGATAGAGAGCAGCCCTGCAGAGAAGGACTTGGGGGTACTGGTGGACAAAAAGTTGGACATGAGCCAGTAATGCATGGTCACAACCCAGAAGGCAAATCACATCCTGGGCTGCATCAAAAGAAATGTGGCCAGCAGATTGAGGGAGGTGATTCTGTCCCTCTGCTCTAGTGAGACCTCAGCTGGAGTACTGCATCCAGCTCCAGAGCCCTCAGCACAAGAAGGATGCGGAACTCTTGGAGCAGGTCCAGAGGAGGGCCATGAAGATGATCAGAGGGCTGGAGCACCTCCTCTATGAGGACAGGCTGAGAGAGTTGGGAGTTGGGGTTGTTCAGCCTGGAGAAGGCTCCAGGGAGACCTTATTGCAGCTTTCCAGTTCCTGAAGGGGGCATACAAGAAAGAGGGGAGGGACTGTTTACAAGGGCATGTAGCAATAGGAAAGGTGTAATGACTTTAAACTAGAGCAGGGTAGATTTAGATTAGACATTAGGAAGAAGTTCTTCAATATGAGGGTGGTGAAACACTGGCACAGGTTGCCCAGTGAGGTGGTGGAGGCCCCATTCCTGGAGACATTCAAGGTCAGGTTGGATGGGGCTCTGAGCAACCTGATCTAGTTGGGGATGTCCCTGCTCACTGCAGGGGGGTTGGTCTAGATGACCTTTAAAGGTCCCTTCCAACCCAACGCATTCTATAATTCTATGGACAGCTATCCAACTGTCTGAGCTCTTTTGTTGCGGTTTTTTTGGTTGGTTGGTTGGATTTTTTCCTTCCATATGTTTCTTTTCCTTTTCTACAGAAGTCTTGGGAAAGAGAACTTTTTAACACAAGAACAACTCAACAGCTTGGCTCAACAGTACAAGCAATTAGCAGGAAACAAGAAAGCCGAAACATCAGGAGCATTCTTCCACTGCTAGGTCTATGTTAATATGCTGTATTTAAAAAAAAATTCCTAACTTCATGAATTTTTAAACTTTTTAAAAACTCTTACACTGTCCTGTTCCCTAATGTTTTGGAACAGAAAATAATTTTCATTAAATAAATTAGGAATACAGCTGTGAAAACTTGACATTCTTGCACAATATTTTTCTTATATTTAAATTATGTTCCAAAGTTTTGGGAAAATAACCAAGTAGTAAGTAAGCATCTGTTTGCCTGTTTACAGATCAACAACTTGTCTGCTTTGCTTCATTCTTTTCAGGGGTTTCTGGCCTAGTATCTTATCAGTTGCTTTTACTTCAGAGAAGCTGGAAGTGGACTTCTGAGAACGGGTTAACCTGTGTTGTGCACTTCAGCTGCTATGGTAGTGGAAATTATCTGCTCTTCATAATATGAGAACAAGCTTAAGTCCTCAGTCACCAAACTCCATTTGTGTTTACTTTCATATTCCTCCCTGCATCTCAGACAGTAATGACAGTGTTATTGGGCAGCCAAATGTAAAACACAAAACAAAACAAAGCACCCAACTATTAAGCATAAATGTGACAGATGTTTGTACAAAGGACTGTGTGCCCTGGTTTCAACTGCAAGGTTTATGCGCAGTTTGTCACCGCTGATCATGCAGGGCAGTGCCCCAATAATTTCTGCTTTCTCAGCTTCCTTAACCAGGAAGTTCAAACACCTTCAGCTTTGCTGCACATGAGAGAAAAAGAAATATCAAACAATCAAAATTGTTAAATGAAAAGAGAAAATTTTATATTGTTCCTTGAAATGTGTGGATTCTCCGCTGCTATGAATCATCCGGCTTTAGAGTGATGCAGCGGCATCAGTTTGGACTGGAAGGCGTACAGCTGCTTCATTGGTTTTGTTCTGGATCTGAAGGGAGAAGTGACCCGTGTCACATGTGCCCTCCAATTGCAGCTGTCTCACAGAATATCAATCAAACAAAAGCCTTGAATCTTCAGTGGGCTCCAGAGAAAGATACCCAAGACTGAGCTGATGGACCAGCTTATTGCAGCAGAGCTTTGGGCTCCAACAGATACTAAGAGGAAAGGCAAAGATGCAGATTCTGTCTGATCCAAGGTTGAGGCATTCAAGGCTTAACCCTGTGCTTCGAGAAAATTGTCAGGCCCTCTCTGTAAGGCAAAAAGTACCTAGGATGAAACACGGAAAGAAGCAAAAACCACCAGGTCTTTTTTCAGAAGACCACTGGTGACTGTCCTTAGAGTCAGACAAATTTGAACCTCTCCGGATGCTACCAGGTTCTTTCTTGCTTAACCTGAAAAAGAAAATCCGCAGAAACACGACAGCAACATAATCAGCTAAAGCCAACGCCGCCTGAAAGTTCTGATGGAGCGTGCGCGAGGAACAAGGATCTCAAAGCACTGGACAAAGAAATCAGTGCAAGCGCTTCAAGATGGCAGGGATCAAGATGTTACAAGCCCTGAATATCACTGAAGTTGATGATACTCGCTGCAAAAAGAGCAAGGGGCAGGGAGGGGTAGAAACATTAAGCAAAAATGGACAAACACAGAGCTGTACACAAAAAACATCCAGAGATTAGTATGGATGGAGGAACCAAGTTGAGCTGGCTTGCACCAGCACAGATATCCAGAGCATCTCCACTGAAGACCAGAGTTGAGTATGGAGCTACAGGGGACTGTTACATCCCCACTGTGCAGGAAGTCTGAGTTATTACCAAGGTCTATCCAGCTATGAGCAAAGTGGGCTCTCAGCTTGGTCCAAATGCAGGGGAGTAAATCAATAAGTAGCATTATCAACCTCTTCCTCTCAAAGACAAGACAGATGATTACTGACGAACTGCATAATCAATCCTGCCTTTAAACAACCGCTTAATAATGAAATATGAAGAACTTCTTAAGGAATTAGCAAAGGTATAAAGCCTGCCAAAAACTGGCTAAAAGTAATTTTTCTTCTATAAGTATCACTTGTGTCAAACAGCAAACATACTTGTGTTTTGAGAAGTTGATCATTAAACAATGCAAGTTTCATGTATTTGTCACCTAGTTGACATCAGACACTATCAGTAGCTTTACCCTTCTTGAAGGGGGCTGTCCCTCATGCTCAGTACAGTGATAAAAACAACTGCATTTATTATAAAAGAAAACCAGTAAAATGACTCAAGAAAAAGAAAGGGCAATATCTGGTTCTAAGACACAGATGTCAGCAACAGATAACGCATGTTTTACAGGTTTCTGGTATGACACAACAGCTTTCAAAATTATCCATTAACAGAAAGTAAACAAAATTCTGTCTCAATGGCATCTTTCTTTTTGGTCTTTACACCAGGTTTATTTAGGAATATAAATTTTCACATACTGGCTGTGCATTTTAAATTCTTTCAGCTCATCTGTCAATCAGAAAGAGCCCAAGAATACTTATACCAGTGGAATTTAGCATGAGCATAATTAATTTAACACATGCTTATTGTTACTGCCTTTGCAGACATATAACCTTGCTCTCTCTGTGGTAAGGAAGCCGACTTTATTCCAGAACCAACCACACATACAAGCATTCTCCTAGCTGAGAAGGTGGACAGAACAAACTCAATAATCTAAAGAGGACAGTTACATATGTATTTTATGTAATTTTAATGAGCTTTATTTTAATATACACTCATCAGTACTAAAAAAAACATCAGGACCAGGGTTAGACAAATTACTGGCTCCATGTAACTCCACCAAGATTTTGTTTAATAATAGAAGATAAAAGGACAACTGTATCAAGCAGAGAGTAAGATTTTTTCCACCTAATTTATCACAAGTTTATTAGCAGAGTAAGAAAATTTCTGGTGATGTAATCTAGGAACAACATCAAATGCTTATCTTTAAAAAGTCTACAGAAGAAAAAGAATCCTGAGCTATTAATTAGGGACAGAGCAGGATTCAACTTTTCTAAATTTTCATCTATCCAAGAATAAGCTTTGTCTATTTATTTATTTTTCCCAAGAAGAAAGGACTTACTGTTTAGCATCATCGTCTGCATCATCATCATCTTCTAAGTGTGCCACATGTCCCCTAAGAAAATGAACAAGGTACTATGGCTGAGTGAGTTGTATTAAAATTACCTTGGTTACTGTGAAAAATTTTGAGCTCAAGGACTACTACCTCTTTTACAGAATTTTACTGTCTTTTAGCTTGTTATCATTATTATTCTTTAAAGCACAGCTGCAATTCAGACAACTGAGCCTCTCCCATATCCTCTCAGCAAGTACAGGGACAAACAAGAACTGGTTGTGACAGACATAAGAAATCAATGCACAATCAACTTGGAAACACACAAGAGGGGGGAAAAAAAGAATAGAATTACCGCTGGTGCAGTTCTTCTTCAACTGATTTTAAGAGACTCCTTCAGCATTAAATAAGAATAAAAAAAACAGTTTAATTGTGGCACACAAACTTAATTATCAAAAGCCAGGGCAAATGCTGCTATGATTCTATCAGTAAATATTCCAAACATGTTATTTCAGCTGGCTTTCACAACAGAGATAGAACATCCACATACAAATGAACACAGCTGGATTTTAAGTATTTTTTATATTTTTTTACAAAACACACTTTCAGATGTGTTTATTAATGTATTGCTATTAAGTGCAGTGGTCCTTGTTCCTTGTACTGTAAAACAAGGACCGTCTTAGCTTAATCCAATTTAAAAATGAATCTACACAATCCAAGAAAATCATAATCATAAAAAAGAAAACAGACTGACAAGAGGATTAAACTACTATTGGAATAAATTAATTATTCCCCAGTTAACTCTTGTAACATTCTGAACTTGTTCATTTTTGTGTCTTTGAAAACACAGACAGGGAAGAGTAGCAGGCAAAATACAGGGATGAGAAACAACAGGATTTCAGAAGATATCAGTACTCCCATTTTCCCCAACTAAAGGACTGCATAAAAATATTATGCTTAGATTTTCTGCATTTTTTAATATGATTTAATTTAGAAAAGCAAAGATTGGCATTCTAATTCCGACATGCGCAAATGAAAATTAAGAAATTGGGTGGAAAGGAAGAGCTACATGAAAAACTATTTCATATGATTAATACAACAAAATTATTAAGTGTATGAACATGAGGTTAAAGGACTTTGCTGAGAGAGGCAAGTTATTTTTTTTAAAGCATCTATAATGGAACGTTCTTAGTGCCCTACAACATGAAGATGGGCATAAAGCAATGACAGAGAGCAGCACTGGTAGTTCCTAGATGGGGTAAAGTTGTGCTCTGTGAGAGTTACCATGCAGAACATTTAGTTAACAAGCAGACCAAGATAACAGCTCTTAAAAAGGAAGCTTACAGCACCATAGACCCAAGATAGTCAACACAGCCTCATCTGCTGAAAAGTGCTGTAATTCTACATTATTGAAATTTTTACTATTTTAAAAATAACTAGTGATTTTGGAATTGTAATTGATACAAACAAGCTTGACATATTTTACTACCTCCATTTCAGCTAATGTGTTTAACCCTCATTGGTGATTTTTATATTAAAACCATCTTGAATGAAATAAAGACCAAAAATGCCGCTGCTTACTCACTTATTTGCACCCAAGAAGTAGCCACACTGCGGACCATGACCATATTCTAGCTGTAGATCCTACAAATACAAAAGAAAAAAAAAAAGTCATTAAGACAAACACGTGAGCAACAAACACATACCCTGTGTTGTGCTGCTGTTATCCCCTCTGTCACACCTGAGCTACCAAATGAGCTCACTCCTCTGGCCTTCCTGGCCCCTGACACAATTTTTAGGCCCATCACATCCAAAAATCTCCTCTTTGCCAGTTTGCTGCTTCTCTAATTCCTTTAAAAACTCTGACCTTAGCCCCTTCCTCAGACACACAGATCCTTTGCTCAAAGTCAGCTGCAGAAAAGGAAACAAAACAACAAGAAAAATAAAATAATAATTAAAAAAAAAGGAAAAAATACTTTGCTCTCTACCAGACCCATAGAGAACCTGGGCATCCCTCACATGGTTATAGTATTCGTTTCAGATGGGGAATAGTTCTGGCAGGGAGCTTGAAATGCCTTTAGCACATAGGACTTTGAAGAAATAAGCACAGAGGGCATTAAAAGTGTTTTTATAGCTCCAGTTATAGCAATGCATATTTTAAGGATAACTACATGTGTTCTCATGTATACTTTAAGATCACCCTTTGTACTGAAAAGAAAAATGCAACATTAACAGCAAAGTCAAGCACTCAAGCAATCAGGAGAGCATGGGCTACTTCGAGAAAGAAGTGGCAATAATAGGCCTCCAACACTATTATTCAATAGATGCCATACAGCTATGGCATACAAATTTAATGCATTAATGGGAATACAGAGATCATACTGAAGCACCATCAAATCTACATCTGCCAGGAGGATACTGCTATGAATTACAGGGTACTTTTTTCTTCAGGGGGATCACAACAGGAAAAATCTGACCATGAATTTGCTTCCAAAATACTGAATATTCACCAGGAAAAATGAGTTATTGATCACCTAAGCTAGTGATAAATGGAAGAACATTGCTCCTTTCCAGGAAACATTTTAAAGGTCTCCCAAAATCTTTCGTCAAACAGGCCTCTTTAAGCTGCAGCCTGTGTCAAAAGCACGTCATTCTTCAGGAAGATGCCCAGATATCCAAGCTGTAAGAGCAATTAGCTTGGATTAGATGATGACAACTCATGGGGCTGATCTCTCAAAAGGGCATTTTTAAAAATCTGAGGAAAATTCTCACAGCAGATTCGCCAGTGCCCCAAGCTGATGAAGCAGAAGCCACCGCAGCTTTCCATTCCAGACTGAAGCGCAGTCACGTTATAGAAAGCTGTACTGTTTTCTGCTCGGCGAGGAGCTCCAGGTTGTTTACTGCACCCTCAATTCTGCTCTGTAAAGCTAAGTAGTACTTTCCAGATGGGTGTTTCTACCACAGCTGTCAGTAGCATTTGATTGCTTCAGTGACCTTCCATATTTTCCCAAGACAATTGAGGTATTGTGGAAAAAACAGCATGTAACTGATAATTACTTGATGTAAAAGAATGCACAGATCAGAGGGTAGAATAAAAATTGCGCGGGCAAGCCCGATGCTGGCATTTCCTGAACCATGGAGAGACTGACTTTTCAACCTTTGTACCAACTTTATTACACATCTTTTTTCTAGAATTAAAAGAAGAAATGCCAAAACCACTAAAACCCATCCACTTCTATGGATTTGACTCACAAGGACCACCCAACTTGGCCCCTACACATCTGTCAGTGGAACTAGCAAGTTAGGTGACAGGAAAGAAGGACTCACAAGTGGCCATGCTGGCGGGGAGGAAGAGGTCAGGCCTCAGTCATAGGTATCTTTGACCCCTTCTGCTATCCTTATCTTCCTTCTTCACAGCTTCATCCTCCTCCTATGCCCCTATCTTGACTACTCCTGCTACTTGCTCCAAACCCTTCCCTCAAGAAAGGCCATCTTAGGCCCTCCACAATTTCAGTCTCTTCATCACTTCCAATATCTTCCACCTAATCTAGGTAATTCTACTGGTCCTCACCACCAATTGATGTACTCCAATCCACCACAAAGAAACACAGATTTAACTTTCTTTACTGCAGGTACTTATGTCACTTCCACTCAGTCTCAAAAACCTCCACATGTAAGGACAGGTATTTCAAGGATTCAGGCTCTAGAGCAGAAAAAAAACCAAGACTGGAAACATCAGATGTCACCAGACTCACAAACACAGAGGTTAAACAGGTTGTGTGAGTCTATGTAAGAGGACGCCAGAACAAAGCCCGGGAGGCTGTTGAGAAAAATAATCTCAGAGCACTATGATGAAATCTGAGATTTTCACCTTGAAGTGACAACTGTTTTGTCTACATGTTGCAAAATTACATCAATCAAAAGCGGGAAATGAAGACCTTATGCTGGGCAGAGCCAGAATGTCTGTCTGTTTTAATTCACACATTGGGCAATGTATGGCTACATGTGCCGTATAGCAGTGACAGGAAGATTAATAAGATACAATAAGCAAACCCCCATTAAACATAAGGAGCCTTCATCTGTAACCAGACTTTTTAAGCCTTACTGGAATTTTCTTTATGAAAAATGACATCTGCCAGAATTATTTGTGTAAACGCTTCGGAAAGACAACAGCCTTGTTTTGATTCAGTTTACTATTGTGCTGTCTATTAGCATTTATTTGACTATGGCTCTCATTAGATATATATATATATCTATATATAGATAAATATATGGAGATACATATATCTATATATATATCTATATATGTTTGCCTCAACTAGCCTGTTAGTGTTCTCTAAGCCCTCTAAATATTGCTGGTTTTCACTCCAAATGTGGGGTGAAGTAATCCACTGCTAGGGAAATTCCTTCATTTGCACTCCTGACAAACAAATACTGAGAGCTAGAGAGCTTTTTAAATGTGCAACACACTTTTTCTTGTGCTCTCTAATCCAAATATATCCAGAAGTTATAATTTTATAAGTTATAAACCTTCTAACTATATATCCGATACAAAAACATTGGTAAATACTGTATATAACCCGCAAAGCCTCCAGTGAGCTGTTATACTTTATCAGAACAACCAGTATACCTAGATTTTTTTTTAAAGGCAAACATAAAGGTATTTTTCAACAGAACATAAATCTTATCAGCTATGGATTCCCACTGGGTAGAAGAGATTAACATTTATTAAGGCAATTATTGCATCATTTAGTAATTAAAGCTGTTACCTCTCCAGGATCCCAAAAGTAACCCAACAATACTATGAATCTACATTCATATTTTCATTTACCGTACACACAATGTCTGAACCAACACAGCTGTGTACAAGACAGAGAGCTATTTGCTGGCAATGACTGCTTTGGAAAAAAGGCAATACAGAGGATAATCACCAGTTCTCAACACCCTACGTAACATTAACTGAAGAAGTCATGTAGAAAGGCAAGTCACACCTTCAGATAAATCACGTGCAAAGTAGTCAATGACTAAAAACAGTATAAAGATTTCCTCAGAGCAAGGACAAATGTTGTGGTAAAGCCATGCTATGAAACCAGTTCCCCAGGAATGATCAAATCTACAATACCTTCTGCAGTTTAAACTTCAAAACTTGCTATTTATTCTCTGCAGAATTTTGTGATGAATTAATTGTTACTGTAACTTTGACAGACTTATGTTCTAATTTGATCTGTAGGGCTTCAATGCAATGGTCAATTGTGTGCCACGTTTTAAAACTGCCTCCTAGCAACAAAAGTGAACATTTCCTTTTCTCACTTACTTTTGCCAAGGCAGAAAATACCCAAAACATAGAAGGAAGGAAAAGAAAGAGCAAAAACCACATCCCGAACCCTTTAGGCACTTTTCCCCCCATTTCCACTAATTTTTTTCTGATCAAAAGGACCATTCACCATTTCATTACCTAAAGGTGAACAATCTATGAAGACGCTGCAATTCAGTGTTGGTAGCTAACATAACTCTAAAAGCATATTGGAACTAAGTAGGATAGGAGTCTTCATGGCTTGTAACAAAGGAAAAGCATATGGATGCATGTGCAGCAAGGAGAAAAACGACTTACACAAAAGAAAAAGGCTTCTGGGCAATGTTCTGTATTATCTGTATCGATCTCTCTAATTCAGTCTTTTCCTACCCATATTTTAGATTTTCTGCCACAAATAATTAACTGACACAAAATAGCTATGCTGAGACATTTCATTCCTAAAATCAAGTATCACCAAAAGCTATTACAAATTATTAAACCCAGAATAAATTTATAAGCCGAAACAAAAAAACAACCATGCCCATATTATTTAAATAGGACCAAATGTATAAATGCATCTGGCAAATACAACAATCGAGACTGCACGGTAACTCAAACTTCTTAATTAATTCTTTGCTAAAGAAATCTGCAAAAACAATTGAAGACAACTGTAAGTTGGAACCTGAGGTATCAAATCCCAATTCTGTCCAATTCTCCTGTTACTTTTTAAAACAACAGAATTCAACAGTTTTCACTGTGTGTTGACTACTCCAGGCTAAATTAAGTAAAGCCCAATGCAGAAACATTTAATTTTTCCCCCAATACAAAGAAAAAAAAATCAATCACTAGCTATAGTGTATACATATAGTGTATACAGTTAATATGATGCAGATATGACCAGGTTGAATGCATCCAAGGTGCTGAGGTAGTCAGCCAACATTATTACGAGACCACTCTGCAGAAAAGGGCTTGAAGGTCCCAGCAGACAAGGAGGGAACTACGCATCAGGGGCACATACGTGTGGTATAGCTGGCCAATGGTAGTGAAACCAGAGGGGGTTACCACCTCTATTTGGCATTTGGAAGGCCACATCTGCACGTGGTGTCCATTTCTCGGCTTCCCAGGGCAAAGATGCTGACAGATTGGACGGAGGCCAGCAGAAGGCCACTAAGATTGTTCAGGTGATGGAGCAGGTGGTATGCAGCTCAGTCTACCATGGATGAACTGGAATTATTTTTCAGCTCACCATGAAAGGGAAGAAAGACTTTTTTTTTTGCCAGGATATTTCATTGTAGATCTGAATAACCCAAATGAAAATCCTTTCATTTGCTCAACGTGACCTTCTGTTTTGAATCAGAAGAGTATTTCTGAGAAACAGAACTTCTGGGACCAGAAGACAAATTCTGGTACAGATTCCCTTTGACAGACCCCACCACTCATAAATGCAACACATCACCCCTGAGGGGTAGATGCAGTTACACATACAGCAACAGCTCCGCAGAAGCTGATTTTAACCGCCTTTACTCCTGATTTCTCTCTACCCCATGCACCTCCCTCCACCACACCAAAACAGCCATTTGCAAAGACACACAGGGAACCCGAATGGGGAATTGACCTTGGTGGAAAAAATAACCTGAAAGAAGTTGCACATTTTTCCTCAGCGTGTCATGTACTTGGGACTGCTTCTGCACATATGCTTAATTATAGCAAAAACATTTCAACTGACAAATTTAGTCCTACTTTGCCAACTCATATAGGTTCCCTAAACTGTCATTGTGATGTCTGTTGCAATGCAAGATGAACAGTCATAAATTTAGTTAGCCTTTGGATTTTCAGGTGCTTCTCCCAAGATCACCAGCATAAAACTTAAAAAATACTTCTAGAACAAAGGTGCACATATTTTTAGAGGTAATTACTTTGATTTAAACCACTTACTGAGCTCACTGCAAATGCAATGCCCAGCACTTTCACTTCTATGGGTCTGCATCCAAACAATTGCCTTTAAAATACACAGAAAGACAGTGAAAAACATGAGAGAAGCATTTGAGGTCTACCCTATGCAAAGTCTAATCTGCACCTAAGACAAGACTTTTTTTTAATTATTATTTTTAGAGTCCAGCACACCTCTGCTGCTCCTGAGACATAGGAGACGGTCAGAAAACAGCTGCCAAAACACAGCACAATGACCAGAATAGGAACATGAGTAACTCAAAATCACAGGAAGGAGCTAGTGTATGTAAAAAAAATTAACACACTAGAAAGTACTCAAATAAGTTCCTGAGAAATGTACTGTCCAGTTGCAGAAAAGTTAAAAAATATTTATCCTGGAAAAAAAAGAAGAGGAGCCTCGTACCTAAAGCAAAATACTATGTTACTTATTTAGACAGGAATCAAAGGGGTATCTCTGTAGAAGATCAAAGAGAAGTACTGGGTTTTGGACACTGAATTCTCCCTGCAAACAAGACCTGTACTGAATTTCTCCATTTTTCTGGCAGATCCAGGTAGCTGAAGTGAAGGGAAGGGGAAGAGGAGATAAATGATTTTTAAGGGTAACCACATCACAGGTATCAAATTTTTAAAAGGTAATGTGCACGGCCATTGCACAAGTTGCCATATTATCTGCCCAGCTGTGCAAAATACTACATGATAGATAAAAATACTTTCTCTCACTCCCCAAAATTGCTTTCAACCTCAACTCACCTTTTATGACTCAAGCTGCCCAAAATATGCCTCAATTTCTGATTTGTGTTTGTTTGTTGGAGTTTTTTGTTTTTATTTTAGCAACTTAGTAACACACAGCTCTGCAGCACTGTTGTTGCCCGTAAGGTATTTTATAATATCAGTAGAACAGCATGTGGAAAGAGGCCAATAGCAGTAGGTGATATATTGTGCTTGTGACAAAGCATGATTTTTTTCCTCTTTATGGAATTTGAAAAATCCACAGATCACTTCTCACTGAACATATCTGAAGCCAACACTGTCAGAGCAGACTGATCAGTATGTCCTGGTCCACAACAGAAGAATGAACAAACTAACTATTTCTTCTAACTTCCAGAAGGATTAGGTCTTACTGGAAAAATCTCACAAATGGGTGAAGCATTACTACCAAATCAGAATTTTCCCCTTTGATTGATTGTGAAGAAAGCAGTGAAACACAGAAAGTGCTGTCAACTGACTTTAAAAATCATCTCCTGATTGTGACAACAGTACTTTTTATAAGCTTTATGAGAGTAATAATTTTTGAAAAGTGTACTGAACAGCACGGGGCAAAAGGAGGATGGGACAGGACAGTCCAGTTAGGAGACATGTCCTCATGCATCCCTTAGGCCCACAGGTACTGGCTAGCAAGTTGTGTGACAACACTGAAAGTAACCTGAAAAAGACAGATTTTAAAAAGCATTAAACTGAAAAGATGAAACCAAAAGCAAAGCAAACCAAAAAGCCAAAACCGCACTTCCAAAACCAGAGCAATTGCACAGGACAGAGGTGTTCCCATTGCACACAGAAATTTTGACTACTGATCTCAGAACAATTTGTGAAGCATTTTTATAATCAAGCAATACAGGAAGTTCCTTCCAAGAATGGAGAAGACAGTTTAAGCTCTAACTAACCACAGTATTGGCAGATTCAAGTCACACCAAGCCAACTGATGCCAAAACAAACAAAAAAAAACAAAACAAAAAACATCACATTCAAAAAAAAAAGACATTCCCAAACAACCCAGTTTTCCATTTTTCCCTCAGTGCACTTACATTAAACATCTCACAAATCAAAGAAAGTTAACAGAATATTGTTCTTCATCTAGTACAGAATGTTTCTTCATTTTTTTCAACAGTATATGAAGATGGCCAAGATTTAAAAACGTTATTTTTATAACTACATAGTGCCTAAAAAGCAGAGAAATAAGAAAACTCACTGTCTGAAATAATTTCTACACTGCAATACGACAAAGCAAGTTTTTTAGCAGTGTAGTAAGAGAAAATTTGGAAAATGTATCAGACTACAAACGATGCCAATTGTATTGAAAACACTTATGACCCCATTTTCTGTTATTTGTATTAAGTATATGTTCATTCTCTAACATAATTACCATCTGGAGAATTGAAATACTTACATTTATGTAATTTTATAGTCTAACATGAGACTATGCAAAGGAACTACCAGACAAAAATATGAAGAGAATGTCTCTTCCATTCTTAACCACCCTCCAAAAAATTAACAAGTTATTCATAAATAATTGGAATGAACGCGTAACACTGAGCCCCTTCTCTAAAAGCGATTCAACTAAACACAAATACAAAGTTAAATACTTTCAATACTGCACATACTAAAAATTCCTTCCTACGTTATAGAAATACAAATATAGACAAATCCTTATACTTAATGGCTTTTACACAGATGAAAACACCAGTACAACACCAGAACAACAACAGGACAAAACACGAGCTTTGCAAAAGGAAAACAAAGACAAAACTAACACTGACAAAGAAAGGCATAAGATGAGAAATACCAGGTTAGATCTTGCAGTGTAGTATATTTCTTCTGAATTGTCCAAAAAATCGCTACTGTCAGGCTGTTCATTAAATAGAGATCAAGAAACTCAAGTTATTTACATTGTGACTGAAAGCCAAGCATACATAAAGGGAAACTTTCTTACAAAAAAAAAAAAGTTAGTTGAAACTCAAACCATGCTAAAACAGTTTTGCAGATGGGGGTAAAACACAGTTAAGGGCACAGTCACACTACCAAACACTACCAAATCACACCAAAATCATCACCTGAGCTGTGGTAATAAGCGACAAACTGCCCCAGTAAGAGACAAGTATGTACCAGTTCAACATCTCAGTGCAGCACCAACAATATCTCATCATGCTGCAGTGGTCCAGCCCTTTGGCTTGTGCACTCATACGTGTAAGTAAACAAGCATAAAGTATAAGCATGCTTTAGTGAGACAGAAGCAAAAAGGTCACAACTGCTTTAACGAAAAGGGATCCACACTGTTATTGCTGGAGGGAGAGACAGGTATCTCTTGCTCCTACTTCCACCTAAAACAGTTTCTCTCCTAGAGTGGGTGGGTTATTACAAACTTCTTCCTCAGCCAGCTCTGTGCTAAGGCTCTTTGCTAGAGCACCCATGCTCTGAATACATCTCTAGTTTGCAGTTAACATATCAATCTAAGTTGTCCATTGGTTCTATATCTAATGACAAAATATAGGGTTTTTTTGGTCTGTAGACCCAGCATCATCATTTTCAAAGTCATAGTTCTGTTTTATCTGGAAAGGACAGATCAAGTCTGCATGCTTCACTCAGATATATGCAGTGGAGCAGTTAATTGCTCTCTTCAGGAAGACCCAAACAAACACTTATGGATCTTCCTCATAGACAGGGAGATGAGGCAAGTTCTTTGGACAGGTTTCAAATATGCAAACGCTGACAGGAATGGACAATACTAAGATATTTCCTTATCAGCAGAACTCATCTGGATTGCTCAAGTCCCTTCTTGGAGCAGCATGAGCTTCTGAGATGCTAAAGTGCAAAGTGATCAGTAAATGCACAAGATAGGAAAAAGGTCAATTTCTCCCTTTCAACAACATCTGCCAATAAAGTGCTCTCAAAAGTTGTGCTATAATCCCTACAGAAAATCTCTTTCCCCACTTTAGCAACTCAGGTTCCCACAGTGCAATGAAAACACAACCCATGAAGTTGTCCGCTAACTGGTTTGTATACTCAGTGACTGAAAAAACAAGAAAGAAATGGAAGAAGTATTTTTAAAACGTCAGCTTCTTCATTAACATCTTTTTGAAATTATGATTCTGTGTATAAACAAAATTCTTAACGAGCAAAAGCATTAAAATTTGAAATATATGATGCTAGCAATTGTATTTTCTTTATAATCCAGAAAATGCAACAGGGCAGTAAAGACAGGATAATTTGGAATCAGTTCAAAAGTAATTTTGAGTAAACTTATGAGTATGTGGTAGAAACACTGACTTCATTACCATATTTAATAAACACTTATATAACCAGGGCTCCTAAATGATGCTGTTATGCAATTAAGCAATTATTTCAGACATGTTATTTAGACCTTGACATAAGTCTTATGTGTGATTTTGTAAGCTGTTCTCTTCAATCTCGAACAGGCACCAGAAACTGCTGACTACCTGTCCAGCCAGTTGCTGAGGAAGACAGACTAAACACAACCTCATACACCCAGAGCCAGCTGACCCGCTATCAAAGGACAAGGCACCAGTCAGGAGATTTTATTACAACTACAGAGCAGTACAAGGAAATCTGCATCAGAAATCCCACTCATGTGGTTTGTAGACTACGGAAAAGAAAGTACATTCCAGGTATACACCCTTCCCAGAACCAACTCAGAGCAAAGGCCCTCCCATCTATGTACTAAGCCAACTTTTCCACCTTAGCACCTAAAAACAAAGGTAACACATAAGTCTACAGTAAGGAAGCAAAGGAGCATCGTTTTTTAATCCAGGAAAGTGAGGAAACTGCCCAAGTGCACTAATGTGGAAAGCAACAGCCTCCAGAGAGAAGAGAGGAACCGACTGCAATCACGTGAGAGACAGCATAGGAAGAAAACATTGGCAAAACACCTTTACAGAATATGTCAACTGCCAGACTCGGCACAGCTCAGGTGTGATGCAGGGCCACAGAAAGATTGTTTGTGTGGGAAAATAACCCCACAAAAATTCAATTTTTCAAAATGCATCACAGCTCTTTCTCAGGCTCTCAATTTTATTATTATCAGTCACTGTACACACAGTAATTACACAAATAAAAATTAACTATAAATACACTGAATTATATACTTGGAAACAAGGCACAAAAGATAGAGGAAATACACAAAACAAAGGGTTGTTGCTTAGCCCATACATTACACCTGGCAAAGCCCACAAATAAGGAGTCTTGCTGCATATAGTGTAATGGCACCAGAAAATTCAGGACTAATATATGTTAAGACTTATCAGAAAAACCACTGTCAAGTTTAGTAGTGCTAAGGAAGCATGCTACACATCTTGGATTTCTCCTTCTCCAGACATTTGCAGGGAATAATGTGGAGAGCATAAGCCATGCTGCATGTTACTCACAAATTCATGATGTGGCTCTGTCTCTTTCCTCAAGGGTGGATCAAATTTTACTTGACCAACTAAAGAGGAGAAAAGGAATAAAAGAACTTAAGTTAAATTGTAGTTAGACAAAGTTTAGCTTCTAAGGCTAACAAAAAAGAAAAATCCAGTTTAATGAGTGTATCTCATCCCCCACTGATGGAAACTTTTAACACATGCACAGACCGAACCTGTGCCTGCTCAAAACGAATGGACACAGAAAGTACTCTTCTATCACAGTTAGAGCACAACCATCATTTGCCCTAAGTACTCATCAGAAGGATCAGGAAAACGACTCAGCACATAGGGCAGTGAAATGCCCTCTTTAGAGGAGCAATACAGTTGTAATTTATAGAAAAAACCCCCAGATCCATTGTGTGAATTCACTCTTGGATCTGTTCTTCTGGGAGATTCAGTAGCACAAAAAGGCTTTGAATGAAGTCTGGAGAGAGATAATCCCATCTTCTAGGACAGCTCTTTGGCCAATACTCCCAACACCCCTCCCCTCAATTTAGGTTAAGAAAAGACAACTAAAACTCCAAGCATTGCTCTGATTTAATAAAAAAAAAAGTTACTCCTATCTGGGGGATGGAATCTACTCTTAATGGCCAATGATCAACCTTCTCCTTTCCTGACTTCTACATGACTGCTTGAATTCAAAGGGAAAAATAACAAAAAAATACTACATTAAGGAAGAAAATACATTAAGAAATAAAAAAATCTCCCACTGCCATTCTGTTACCCAGCAGAATCTGGCATCATTCAGAATATCCTTGCTGAGCAGCATATGAAGCTATACCATACAGCTCTCAGAAGAGCTCAGGTTGCATTTTATTTAATCAAGATGAAGCAATACAGAAATTTGCAGAAGTTCTGACAAAGGGTGCATTTTGCACTAATATTTCTTTTGCATATACATCTAGAACCTATATCTGTAAGTGAAACAACATACATTTTTACTTTCCTGTATACCACTAAAAATGTTTCTATGAATGTCAGATATCCAGAATACTGGTTGAAGTAAGTATCAATGATTATTTTAAGAGTATTTCATGCTGTCATATAATACATGCTTACAGTTTATTTCAGAGCGTGTCTTTTCTTCTCTCACATTTCTGCTTGTTGAATGAATTCTATGAGGCACTAGGAGAGGCTAGAAGAGAAAAATAAAATACTTCAATACCGAAGCATGCTCACTTGAAACCCAGTATTGTGTACCTAGTTTTTAGCAGGTTTATTTAGCATAATATCAAAAAAGAAAGGAAGAAATCAAATGGAAGCTAAAAATAAAGACTGCACGCATATTTCTGTACATTAAAGTTAAATTATTTGGAGACATTTTATCTGTAGACTTTCTTCAACTTAAAGACAAGGGTTTTTAAAACACTAGATTTGAGCAAATAAAGACAATGGTGGCCAGCATTTGTCTTTGTTCAGATACCATTTCGTTTTTGTGCCTTTCAGCTTAAGGATATTGGTAGTTTCCAAAATATGCAGCAAGTCTAAATCTGACTTACTGCCAGCATTTCCTCTGTTTAGATACCCCAATCATTTTCCCAGCTTTTAACCTAAACTGATTCCTAAGAAGTCATCAGTTAAGTTTCTTTAAGTAGGTGAAAAGTTAGCCTGAGGTTAGGCTGAACACAAGGGAGAATTCCTCATACTCTTGTGCTGTGTGGCAAGAGCAATGCCATCATTTCCACAAATTCACCTTCATATTTATGTTCCACTTCTCTTTTCCCTGGATTTCAAGATACTTCTTTACAGCATGAGTGTCATGAACTTTAAGACTTGGCTTTCTTTTCACTGTGCCTATAGGATTTTCCCTCTTCTCTCTATATCCACTACTGCAGGTTCTCTTAGAAACTATAACTTAAGGTTTCTTAACCCAAGTACAAGATCAGCTGATGGCTGTATACAATCAGGCCCCCAAATTAGCAACATAAATCATAAGGGTGCTCACAGCATTTCCTCTACAATGAAATCTTATTCTTTATGTATAAAACAAGTTCATTCTCCATGATGTTAGCCCAACTCATCTCTGAAAAGTGCATGCTTGCTATGCTTCTATGTTGAATATGTGGCAGAAAACAATTTTTAATTAAAGCAATCTGATGCTATAGAGTCAGAAATTTGGTATGCTGGTATGTTAACTTTGCTTTAATATAAACTAGTTATTATCTTCACTTGGCAAGTAATGACAGTCAGACAACTTTAACCACTATACTATCACAAAGTACGATAAATAGCTCAGTAATTCTGTTCACGTCTCAAACATTATCCAAAAACATAGCTTCCCTTGTCCCCTTTTCATCACACACTACTTCCTTGCTTTATGTTAGGGCCCAATACATACATACACAGTGTTTCACCTCCCATTAATGTTCATTTTAGTCTTCACTGAAACTGGAAAGAGACTGTGGGTATGTAATTTTTCCCACATACCTAACAGGCAGTTTTTTCTCTCTTGTAACTTATGCAAATCCTCTCCTTCCTCAGTTCTGGTTTGTCTATTGTGCATTGTTTTGAGCTCTAAAAGCAGTTCACTGTAGCTCAGGATGTGTTTCAAGGTTTGATCAGGTTTTCTACTTCAGTATTTCAAACACTCCAAGTGCTGAAACATCGCTCATTTATAATATTTTGTTAAGAGGCATTGCCCACTTGCACATGATGTGAGCACATCTGTGATTCCAGCACTAAGAGCTCAACAGCAGTGGGAGTGAGAGGTGGTTTTGCCTTTGCAGTAATACTGTGCGAGTTCCTTGTGTCCTACCACAGTTGTTTGTACTGCACAACAGGCAGAGCCCACCCTTACATCTCCTTCTCTGTGACCACAGAATTACTGGGAAGAGTCAAATCCTCATTTTGCGGTCATGAGGACAAAGTCCTCAAGTCACCTTGAAAGACCTACGCTGTCAGAAAACTGATACAAACAGCTGACAAATGAGCTGTGCAAGAGGACAAAAGAATGCAGGTTAACTTCCTGACACAAATGCCTGTCCTTCGGTTCGACTCACAGTCTGTTTGTTATATTTTTCTTCTCCTCACTCCCCTGGGGGGGGGAGGGCAGGGAGAGAAGTGAGTGAGCAAATGCATGGTGGTATTAAGTTACCTGCTGGACTTAAGCCTCAGCAGTTGCCTAACCAATGAAAATGATCCAGCACCAGCAGGTATCGGTGTTTGAAGCTCATTGGAGAGCTCGAGGCTAAGTAACAAACAATGATGAAGAAGCATCGTTATGCCTAGCACAGAAGCCTGCAAATGTGACAGGAAACCCTCAGCAACATAAGATAAACAACAAGTGAACTAACATCTGAAAGAGAAGAGATTCTCCACCTGAGTGGCCCAAAATGAAGGTCAAGATTCTTACTGAAAAGATACACCAGTGACATGAGGGAACGTCACATTAGGGTTTTGGTACAATTTCCAGGAAAGCAGGGAAGACTTGCAACACAAGCTACTCTGATCTGAGCAGTTCACTCACAGGAAGCACACTGAAAACAGCTACCTTTCTTCTTATGACAGCTCATGAAAGCCTTGATTTTCTGGTCTCTACAGAAATATCGCTTTAACGGGCCTCAGAACTCTGTTATCATTGAACAGAGAACTAAAGGATACCTGATCCTTAAAGCTTATGGTGAGAAGATCCAAGCTCCTCACTGCTTAGCAGGAATCAGACACCACTCTCAACACTGATGTGAACATCAACTACATTAAGAGTCTTCCTGTGTGTTTAACTTCCCTAAATATTTTTTCTTCTACAGAAAAATTTACTAAGTGTGCTCCACTATTTGCAATTGCTTTTAAAATTACTGATGATTCAATCCTTCTGCCTTCCTCTCCCTCTCTCCCATTTAGGAGATACATAAACATTGCATTCCAGAATACAAAAAATATCTATTTCACTTTGGCTACTTTCCATATTTCCTTATACCAGCTTCTAAGGAAGACAGACTTGGTGGATGTCACCTTGTCTTTGCTGTTCCAGAAGGCAAAAGCCCATTTCACTTGTAAAATCTGAAAATTAGTATCTTAAAGTAGTCACTTCTTTTAAGCTTATTTCCCTCTGAAGGCATTTTTTTAATGACTAGTTTATACAAAAATAAGTAAAACACAAGTATGCAATTAATGAATGCACGGCATTTGTGGTGAAAGGATTAACTTTTTTTTTCGCAAAAAGAGATCATCAGTTAGGGAGCTGTAAACATTTGGAAAATCTTTACTAACATAGAGTTAAGTACGAAGACAGGACACAGCAACAGAGTATCTGCTTTCTTTTATTTATGAACACTTCAGTCCTGCACTGTTTATCACCTCACATAAGCATGCTATTTTTTTTCCAGCTGTTAAAGCAGAAAATCAGAAACTTTGCCTTTGACAAAACCAGAAGTTAAATCAAGTTTCAGAGCATTCTAAGACAGAAAATCTGCAAGAAATACAAACCATTTGACAAAAACAACTACAAGATCATTCTCCTCACAAGACCGTAAACTAGGAACAAAAGATCTACAGAGGTATAAAATTATTTTATGGATGTTTTCTTTGCAGATGAATAGTAACATAATTCCACAGAGAAACAGAAAGTAGAATGCATAACAGAAATCAGGACTGGAGAAGGAGTCCACATTTACTATTGCAAAATTGTTGAAGAACAACAATAAACAAAAATTTTTGAAGTGTTTACATCTCTTTCTCTTTGAACTTCTCTTCCTCAAATATAATTAATTTTGCTAAGTGCCTGTATATGTGACAGAGCAGAACAACCAAAAGTAAAAGTAACCCTTGAGACTATTCCCAAATCACAAAACTTCTGTGGCTCAAGTCGTCAAAATAATTTAGTTTTGTCAGCAAACAAAATCTGATTCCATGATTAAAACATATTCCTACCTCAGGATCATCATCATCAAAATCATGGTAAGTGGAATGATCAGGATTATTCATTTTATCTAAAAGTTCAATAGCAAGACTTCGATTTAATGGCTGCGTAACAAAAGGATGCTGAAAGACAGAAGGAAAAACACATATTAAAATTCCAACCACTTATATTAAGTATATTTTAATTTTATAACTTAAAAAAAAATCCCATACATAAATTTATACCTGTAGTAACTTTTCAGCTGTAGGTCTTTTTTTAGGATTTTTTGTAAGTGCCATTTTCACAAAATGATGGAAACTATTGGACCTGTAACATGAAGTAGTAAACATTAGAATCAATTGCCCAGTGAAATACATTATTATTACCTAATGAAACAGAAAAGTCCTTACCATTTCATTTTGTCCTTTAATTTAGGAGGCTGGAAGTTGCTTTTCGTCATTAGAAAAAGTGCTCTGAAAAAAAACCAACAGTATTTTTCCTGTTTACATTGCAATGCCTATATGGGATGAATTATTAAATACATTACTTAGTTGCCAGGAAGAAGTCCATCAGTTTAAAGATGCTACCACAACAACATCACAGATTTATGCATCAGAAAGAGTTGTTACAATTTCTATAATGTACATTTAGAACACTTACAATCCAATAACCCTGCAGTACCCCCAGACACCACAAGCACATGAAACCACTTCTCCAAATGGATTTACTCCAAATCATTTACCAAGCTGTGTTTACACACCAAGCTTTAACCTCTTACCAACCTCATTGGATGTAGGTCAAACATTGGAGGCTGAAGTTCAGCAAGCTCTATAGCAGTTATTCCAACTGCCCACAGATCACAGAGTTGGTTATAGCCACCTTTTCTTTCTACTGCAGCAACTTCTGGCGCCATCCTAAGGGGTAAAAGACATTTTGAATAAACTTTTTGCCACAAGTCAAACATTCTGCTGTACACAGCAGTTTGCTACTCTTTTCCCTAAAGCTCTCAATCTGTATAAATGTATATGCATTGAGCTTACAGGTGCAAATATATACACACACGTGTGAGTGCATGTGTAAAAAGTTATGCAATGTATGCATGAAGTTTAATTCAATCACCTTCTAGTAACTAATAAGCAGCTTCCAAAACAGCCATTTAGCAGTAAGTGGATGAAACCAATCTGTCTCTCTTTTTTGCAGGCACATAAACTACCACTCAACAACCAAAGAGCCTAAGGTACAATTGTTCAATTACAGTAAAATCCAAGTAATATCTAAATTCACAAATGCCCCAGGGAGTGACCAACTGACTTTCTTACAAGAAAAAAAAGTAACAAAATGTCAGCTTTCTTGTATTCTGAAAGCATGAGACCTGAAGACTCACTGACACCTCTGCACAGAGCACTCTGTTTGTAAAGTCTGCCTCACTGTAATGTCAGAAGACCCCATTTAGGTTAAAGTAATTTCATACCCTCAGGTGGCAAAAATTAACAAATACAACTGGCACATAAATAGGACTACCTAAAGGAAGTGATTCACTAGGCATACATATTTTTAATGGCCAGAGTGAATTATGGATTTAACTGTCCTACACAGCCATATCAGACAGCAAACACATTAATGTTTTTTAGCTTTGAACTTCATTTGTCCAGACCACTTAAAAAGTAGCAGTGGAACTGGAAATGTAACTCAATATAGGTAATACAGAAGAACATCACTTAATGAGCGCTCCAGTAAAATAAAACAGAGGGAAGCATCTCAAATGATGTATTATTTAGACACAGACATCCTTATCTGTAGATCTGAAAACATCATCAGGTTTGGTGGTACAACTTATTTCAAGTTTGCACAGCTAAACTATATTATATAAATTTATTCAAGAGTTCATAAAAAAAACATAATCACTCCAAAATTGAGAGCGTTACGAAGGTAAACAGGGAACATAGATTAACTTTAGAAACACATGGAGGAGGAGCACAAGGGTAAACAGCAGGGTTAAGAGAACTAAAGACACTGCTTAGCAGTTCTGCCCTTCGTTTCTCTCCCATCTGAGCACCATAGCCTTACCTGCCCAGACACCTCTAATGATCACTAGAAACTTTCACATTGCCTGTTTCTAAATAAACTTTCTTCTCCATGACGTCAACAATTACGTTTCCTTGCAAATCTCTGAGTAGCTTTGTGACAAAAAACAATGCTTTTCATCAGCATTTAACCTATGTAATGCTTCCAAAGTTATTGTTTAGGGTTATGACACATCATTTGAGAAGCCTGGTACAATCTGGAAGCCACACAGTGAAAAAGGCCAGGACTAAAGTCACCCAGACATCTTAGGAAAAAGAGAGACACAATCCGGTTACACAGTCATGACTGATGAGTGTTTGTGTTCCTCTGAAAGGGAAGCGATCCATGCCTTGGCGTGACTTACACTGCAGAAAAATGCTAAAAATGCTGTGCTTGGCTATTTCTAGACTGAATATTTGAATGTAGGGCTTTTTTCATTATATACATTTTTATATCATAGCTACTGCACTGTCAAACAGAATTTTAAATACCGTTCTGGGAAGAATACAACAAAAGTGCTATTTTACAGTGAAGAATTCGTGTCACTTATTTCAAGGCAAAAGGGAACAACCACTTCCACTACAAAAATGCCAGACTTTAGAAAAAAGTGTTGATAGTTTTTAAGTTTACTGATTGACATACATCAGTCAGCAGTGATAGCAGCACACGGAGAGCCTTTCAATTTTTCAGACCATTAGGGCATTTTCTCGGATACTCAGCTAATTCAGGATTTAGCATAAGTAACACAGATATGACCACCAGAAAGTTTAACACAGACTTTAGTGATTAGTCTACCCAGAAAGTGACACAGCATGCTTTTATCACCATTTTTCAACAGTATTATGTATGTTACTATTATATTAATGGCCAAGTAAAACACAGTTACCAGTATGGGGTGCCAATGAATGACTTCCTTTTGGCAATTGTAGCTGTTATCTGTGCAGATACTCCAAAGTCAGCTATTAAAAAAAAAGCGCAAAACCAAAATGACAGTTAATAACTGATTTGAAGCAATTAATTGTTAATGAACACAAGTTTGGTTTCCCCACAGTAAGAGTATCTTAAATATACTGGAAATATTTAACACAAAATAAATAACACAAACAAATAATGGAAACTTGGTGTGCCTCAGATACTATCGGTCAGCTCCTCTCAGTCACCTGCCAAATATGCAGGCTGCGCACAAACATGATCTTCACTAACACAAGAAAGAACAGGCTAGCACAGAAGTTACGTCCAGTGTTTTAATATGATAAAACACATCGTTTAGTAATATCCTAGAGACAGCCTTTTAAGGTACATTTCACACTTGAATACTCTGGATGGTACATTTTATTAAAAATCTGTAAAAAAACTGATTTGATTTTTACCTCCCTCTTACAACATCGAAATGTCTCAGTGGTCTAAAACTACTCCAATTACTCCTCAGACACTAACTGGATGCTGCGATTAGATATTACCACCAAGAGGAAAAGAATTCTGATATTCACAAATTCCTTACATGAACCATTACATCATTAAATAAATGACAGAGGACTGCTTCTTAAAACACATAAAAATTGTAATAACACGAAATTGTATTGACTCACCTAATTTTACATGTCCATTATCAGTTAAAAGAATGTTTGCTCCCTTAAAAAAAAAGTAAGCATACTTTAATTAAAACACGCAGATTCCTCCGATACCACACTTTAAAAAATTTATGCGAGAACTTATGGCAAACTACAGGCCACAGACAAAGCAAGGATTCTGCGTTCAAGAAATCTGCAGCCTTACCAAAGGAATGTATGTGAAAGTAGCAAGTTGCTGTTCTGTTATATAAAGAAACTCAGACATACAGGGTCTACAGGAGAGATGGGGAGGGACTCTTTATCAGGGCAGGTAGCAATAGGACAAGGGGTAACAATTTTAAATTGAGAAAGTGTAGATTTAGACTAGATATTGGGAAGAAATTCTTTACTGTGAGGGTGGTGAGACACTGGCACAGGTTGCCCAGGGAAGCTGTGGATGCCCCCTCCCTGAAGTGTTCAAGGCCAGGTTGGACAGGGCTTTGGGCAACCTGGTCTGGTGGGAGGTGTCCCTGCCCATGGCAGGGGGTTGGACTGGATGATCTTTAAGGTCTCTTCCAACCCAAACCATTCTAGGATTCTATACAGGGTTCCTCATTAATTCTTAATTTTAGTACTCTTTAGCCTATGGTACTACAGAATTTCCATTGTACACAAAACCCTCTCAAAAAGCAGGCTACAATGATTTGCCTACACTGATGAATTCTTACTTTTTTCTATTTACACTGACTGAAAGGAAATAGGAACTCTAAAGGTCAAAGTGGAAGTAATTTGATTTTCTTTTCATATGTTGAAGCTGGTTTTGTCTTGTTTCAGTCTCATAATTATAGCCTTAAGGATCTGCCTTGATATTCAAGTGTTTAGCAAAACTATCTCCGTTCTTATACAATGAAGATTCTGTTAGTGCTGCATTTGAAGAATTCACTGTTACATGGTTATATGCACCACTTGCTTCAGTTCAATAGTCTAGTTTTGACTACTGAAGTCAAAACTATTGTAGTACCAGAAGCGGTAGCTAGTACCAAAAAATACAATATAAGAGCACTGCAACTAACCTGATCTGAAGACTGAAACCAGGTACAGGTTGAGTTGAGTGAAGGCTGGAGCTGGCTAAACACAGCTCCAAATGTCAACACTGTCCATAAACCAGACAGAAAGGCAGCACAGAAAACAGGCTTCCAAAAAACTGTATTTTAACAGATTATGGCTTTTCCCACAGAAGGAAAAGTCAGGCCTCCAGTAAAATGCAGCTTACCTTGGCAAATGTTACACAAATACAGTCAATGAGCATTATAAATGGAGCTTGGTAAATAGTGTGACATGTTAACATGCTCTTGACCTCGTTCACCTTTCAAGACTAACAGGACAGATACTCTAAATACATAACTTAGCTACTGAGGGAAGCAAACAGAATCCAACAGTCAGGAGACCTGCAGATGAAGACAGTATTTTTCCATGCTCATGAGAACAGCTTTAAAAAAAAAAAAAATCTCAACAGAAGCACTGTAAGCATTTTTTATCACCACTGTTCTGTTTAGAAATACGTATATATGCACCGTACCCTTCCAAGCATCATTTTGCATTCTATAAAGTATAATGAAAACGTTTAAATGCTGCATCCAAATAATTTCATTCAGAAATTATTTTCGCGATTGCTCAAAACCCAAGTATCCTTCTGCAGTCAACGAGAACAACTTGGAATCAAGCTCCATTAAGGCATCTGCAGTTGAAGCTACTATCTACCCTGCATCCCTAGTCTGAAAAAAGACAACCCAAAACCTGATCTGAAGACTGAAACCAAACAAAACCAACCCCCTACACAGCACAAAGGAATATGATCATTTACTGTCACATTTCCAGGAGGAAGCCTGCCAAGTTTAAGCCACAGTCTGAGCAAGGAAGAGTTTGGAAAGGCAAAGAGGAGGTTGTAAAACTCCAGGGACAAAAAGTCAACAGGAAGCACCAGAAGGAAACTATAACAGAGAGTGTAAGAGTCTGAACAAGCCACCTTTGAAACAGCTGTGTTGAAGCGAAGGTTTAAATAAGGCAGTGTTAATAGCCTGATTTGCGATGCCCTCTCTAACTTTAGCATGCGAGGGAGGAGACAGAAGTAGCCTCCAAGATCCATGCAGAACAGCAGCCGCTGCCCTGCAATATGCTCACCAAGAAAAGCAGCACGGAGCCAAAGCAGCAGCTCTGCTCGCCTGCTGGTTCACAGAGAAGCTCTGAACATCAAGCTTCCTGGAAAGGTGTGGGAAAGACCAAACCTTTCCTCTTGTGCAGAGCACGCCCTTACAGCCACCTGAACACACGCTGTTCTGGACACCAGCTGATATCTAAGACATTATTTAGACAGCACGTCTAAATAAATAGTATGTTTGGCTTCAATTAAAAGAACAAACTATTGGAGAAAGGGGTCTTTTTTCCTTCCACTGTGCAGAAAATTTTGTTTTATTCTAATAGATAGAAAAACCCTACATATTTTAAAATATTCCCAAAATTGACAAGTAACAGTAAAGACTCATCAAAGGTGATGTAGCCTATTTAAAAACCACCAAAATTCTCTTGTTTTACTTACCTTTATATCTCTGTGCATTTTTCCTTTACTGTGAAGATAATATAGTCCCTGCATAAAATATTTAGATAATAATTTAGTCCAATATTTTTCATTAAATATGAAATTTATATATAATTACCAGACATATTTAGGATTCAATTCAATCATCTAAATGACTCACTGAATGAAGAACATCCTTACATTTCAGTGTATCCAAACTGCATTTGCAAATTCAATATATACAGTAGTATAATATCCAACACACAGGATAGCTGAAAAGAATACCAGCCACCTACTGTAAAAAAAGCACTGCCCCAACCAACTTTTCCTCTGGACATGGTAACTGTCACCTTTTTATGCCAAGTTAATTACTTTTAAATTGCCTAACAGTCTTCTACTCAGCAGCCAGATCCCTGGACACCTACTGCAGTTACTTCTTATATCATTACACACTTCCATTAATGTTAGAAGCATGCTAGCAGGCAGCACTTTGGGTCTTTTTGCCAGCTTATGAAAGACATCGGAGTTGACTGCAAAAATAAATGAAGACTGTTTTCAATTATCAGTATTTTCATGGATGGTCCTAAGCATACCAACAGGACAAAGGAGGAAACAAATACTTGCATAAGTGGTACTTGAGATTTTCACGTGAACAACATTCTACAGATGGACAACAGCATCACTGAAGATACAGTTTTGGGGTATTCTTTTCTCAGTTAATGGAAACCCAAACACAATGTAACTGAAGTGCTGATCAGTTATGAAATTCAACTCCTAACTAAAAGGAAAAAACCCCACTCACAGATGTTTTAACCTGTTTCTCTGGGGGAAATTACTAACAACATCCAGTTGGTCCAGTGGTTTTATAGAGTCCTCACTGCAGGCAGGGATGCTGACCCAAAAACTGGACTCTCTTTGCTTTTGGTACAGACTGCAATTAATCAAAGCATCTACCTGACCATTACAACAACTGACATTAGCTGGAAGAGTCCCATGTACACTCCTTCCATTATTATCTCTGGATGCTACTGGCACAGGAAGCACAATGACTCACTCATTTTTACCACTGCCCTGGAAGAATTTGAAGCTACTATTTTCAAAACTGAATAACTGGAGGCAGGTATTTTAAAAACCACATTTAAAGGACCTATATTTTCAGAATCAGTTTCACTGATTCCAACCAGAATTGACAGCAAATGTTTTCTGAAAATAGACCATTTAAGGGGCTTCTAAATATGGTGATCAAATGCTAACTTCAGGCGTTCAAGTGAAACACTCAATTCACGGAAACTGATGGCAAAATTTACATTGGACAGATTACTGTTATGGATGGACAGATGGCCCATATTCGCAGACTTTTTACTGGGAAAGTGACTGCTGCATTATAAGCTACAACAAGGTATCAGAAACTATATACATTTTATTTGGTCAGAGTGTTAGAAGAATGTATTTACAGACAACTTTAAAATATACAAAAAATGGGTCCATGGAAAACACTTGGAAAACTTACAAAGTAGCAAGTCTACTTCTCGCAAACAATTTACACGTATTAACCAAGATATCTTCCCAGATAG
This sequence comes from Mesitornis unicolor, assembly GCF_000695765.1. NCBI lineage: Eukaryota > Metazoa > Chordata > Aves > Mesitornithiformes > Mesitornithidae > Mesitornis > Mesitornis unicolor. Next base: position 271 of record NW_010194443.1, on the reverse strand, counting down.
TAAATAATGATTTCATAAATTCCATTCCAGGCTACCAAAACACTCCTCCATACTTCAAGAAGATGATGGATTTGATGAACAGACTATTTGGTGCATAATGAATTGTCTGGATGGTCATAAGCCAAGGAGTAGTTGTACACGGCTCAATGTCTTGATAGAGATCAGTGACAAGTGGTGTCCCTCAGGAGACATAATGAGACCAGTATTGCTTCAGTATCTTCATCAGTTAACATAGACAGTGGGATGGAGCTAAATCCAGTTGGCGACCAGT
>NW_010194442.1:6808-11436 GCF_000695765.1 Mesitornis unicolor | reverse complement strand
AGGACCCCCCCTCCGGCCCCTCTGTGGGGCAGGGCCCCCTCCCTATACGTTGTTCTCCGGGGCTGGGCCCTTCCTTCAGCATCGCTGTGGGGCAGCGTCCCCTTCCTGTGCACCCCTCGGTGGGGTAGGGTTCCTCTTCCAGCGCTCTGTGGGGCAGGGTTCCCTTCCTATGCGTTGTTTCTTGGGGCAAGGCCCCTCCTTCAGCACCCGTGTGGGGCAGGGTCCTCTTTCTATGCGCCTCTGTGGGGCAGGGCCCCCTTTCTATGCACCGCTCTGTGGATCTGGGTCCCTCCTCCAACACCCCTGTGAGGCAGGGCCCTTCTTTGTGTGCTGCTTTATGGGGCAGGGGATCCCTTCCCTATGCACCGTTCTATAGGACAGGAACCCTTCAGCACCGCAGTGGGGCAGGGCCCTTCTCCCTGTGCCCCACTCTGTGGGGCAGGCTCCCTCCTCTGGCACCTCTGTGGGGCAGGGCCCCTCCTTATGCACCACTCTATGGGGCAGGGCCCTTTCTCCAGTACCTCTATGGGGCAGGGGCACCCTGTCCTCAGCAGCCCCCATGGAGGACAGGCCACCCTCCCTTCCAGCTCCACAGTCCCATATGGGGCTTCTATGGGGCCACAGGGCTGCCCCAGACTGTGCTATTCAAGGCAGGACCTATCTCTGCTACATCCCACACAGACCCCTGTAGGGCAGGCAGTCCTCAGGGCATGCCTACTTAGGAGTCAGAAGGGACATTTCAGAGGAGAGGGCAGTGGAGGTCTGGGACAGCATTGCCCGGGAGTGACAGAGGAGGGGGCTGGGGCAGCACAAAGAGGTAGGGGACGTGTCCCCACTCAGTGCCCGTCCCATCCAGACCCCTTTATGAGGGGGGGGGGGGTTGGCTCGGGTCACCTATTCCCGGTAGCCACCAGTTTGGATGCAGTCACTCGTTTTCCCGAGGCTGAGTCAGGATGTTGCGGGTTCCTTTGGCTTAAAAAAAAACCACCCGGAGATGGGAAAAGCTGCTTTTTGGAGTTCCACAGGGCTGCTGTTCCTGCCGTACAGGCACGTACGGAGCCCTCCCAGCATCCACCGCGTCGCCCGCTTTGGCAAGGGACGCGCGTGTCTCCCACGGGACTGCAAACTGATGGGTAAAAATGCACCTCCTGGGGTTTGGGGGTGTTTTTTGGTTTCGTTTAGCCCATCTTTGTCCCAGCCTGTGTGTGCAGAGAGGAACATCTCAGTGGGTCCCAGCGCCCCGTGCGCCTGCGAGCGGTGCCGGATCCTTCAGATGTGCCAGCGTGTGCGTCTGGGGGTTATTTCCCCCCTCCCTCACGCACCTTTGGCAGGAGGTTTGGATGACATCTTGCTCTGGCACGCTCCTCTCCTTTGATCTCGAGTTTCCTGCCATGTATAACGTGTTCGGCAACACGCGAACCCGGCTCCGCAGCTGCTGGGGAGGGCGATGCGGGTGCCTTCCTCACCCCGGTTTTCCCCGGCCGACTTCTCCCGACAGCTCCTGCCTTTCCTTTGTCTCCTGTGCTGCCAGGACGGGCTCTGAGGATGCTCTGAACGGAGCAAAGACAAGCACAAAAACCCTCCCCGTCCCTTTGTTTCCAGACATTTGCGGGCTCAGCTGATTTTCTGCAGCCTTTCGTGTGCCCAGGCGGATAAACCGACTACTCGCATCTCTTTTTTTTTTTTCCCAATTATTTTATTATTTTTCTGGGTTATTTGAGGTGATTTAGTTTGCAGGGAACATATCCCGGCTGCAGGCCGTGCCGGAGGGATGCGGCAGCTCCTTAGAAACAGGGTGAATTAGCCAAAAGCGTAACTGGAGCATCTCGGGGTTGTCTTCTCGTGTCCTCCTCGCGTCTCCTCGCTTGAGCAGGGCCATGAGCACTCAAATCCGGGGTCACCGACCCCTCTCTTTGCTCCTGATCTGTGCAACTCTCTGCCTGCAGCGGCTCTGGGGCCGGTGAGGACAGGGGAAGGTGAATGAAACCCAGGTCTGGGCTGCCTTGACAGCTGAAATAAGCCTTTTAAAATGCAAGTTTTAATATTATTATTATTTTTTTTTAGATTCCTTTTTTTTTCTGCTGTTGTTTCAGTTCTCTTGGGTGTTTGGTTTGACAGCGAGAATTCCTATTGACGCTGCTTGGTTTTTTTCTGGCGGGTGTAAACAGAGCTACTTTGAGCGTGTCAAACAGCCCCTGAGTAAATCGGGTTATTTGCTCTGTTACTTTATTCATACAGGTCCGATGCTCTGGCTGATGCAGCTGGAGTGCTGTGCCATCTGGAGCAAAAATTAAATACAAATTTGGCCCTCGGCCTGGAAAAATGACAAGCCTTTGCCTCCGATAGCTGGCGGCAGAAGTGGATGGCCCCTGGCAGAGTAAACGCTTGGGGGCAAGGTGGTGGGAACCCAAAACGCGCTAATTGAGGTATTTAAAAGAGAAAGAAAGAGGGAAAATAAATCTTTCCATCCTTGCATTGTGTGCTGAAAGCTCAGCTATCTGCTCAGATTTTCTTATTTTCTCCCTGCTCAGCCTGGTAAAGGTTTTTGCCAAGGTTTGCCCTCTGGCTGGGACCTTTCTTCTGATCTCCAGCCGCGTTTGGACACTCAAGGTCTTCTCGTTGGGTCGCTGATGTTGTGTAGTTTGAGGCTGTCTCAGGTTTGGTGGAGGTGGGTGTGCTCTGGTGGCACCTTTCGCTTGTACAGCCTGGGCTCTGGTCCATTGGCTTCCAAACTCAACTGGAGATGCTGTCGTGATGGACCAGCTGTGCAGGACGCCCTGGTCCACATGTGTTGGATGTTGTGGGATCTATTTGACATTCAAATAAGCAAGAATATATGTGCAGATGGGAAATGAGATGAGGGCCGCTGGTTGTCACCGCTGTTCTTGGCCAGAGGATGGTCCTGGCCACGTCCTGCAGGAGAAGCAGGCGATGGGGAGGAGGAGGTTGAGGATTTTGTGCTGAGGAAGTAGCAGAGCTGCTGGTGGGGTGTCCAGACCATGAGACTGAAGTGAACCTGGAGGTTTTACCCAAGAAGAACTGATTTCCAGCTGATCTTCAGGAGCAATGGTCTTCAACCGTCGTGAAACCACCAATGTCAAAGCCTGGAGGGTGTTTTTATGGGTTGGAAACTTCCCCTGCTCTTTGTGTGTCTCAGTCCTGGCTGTGGTTGGTGTCGCTGAGCTGGGTTTCTGTTTATTTTTGTTTCCTGCCATCATAAAGCTGAGTGTTGTTGACAAAAGATAACGTCCGTCTTACGTAGACTTCCCTCCCCTCTCCCTTCCTCACGACATCGCCCCGAAGCCGCTCAGACTTTGCATCGGGAGCGGCCACCCTGACTCACTGACGGTGCTGTGAAGTGACCTCAGCGATGATGTGACACGGAGCTTATCTGCAAAGTAACTCAGCCATCACCTGACCTCGCTGGTGCCTCTTGCTTGGTTGAGAAATGGGGCTGATCCCATCAAAAATGGAGAGGAGAAGGATGCAAACCCCTCGCGGTTTCAGCGTAGCCATGGGCAGAGGTAATTCACTTCCTGATCTGAGGAATGTGGAAACCTCAGCATCTTCTCCATGGGGCATGGTGGGTTGGAGTGGTACCCAGTTCCCCCTATTTTCTGCTACTTTTCCCACCCTGGAGCCACAAGGGCCATGCATTGTGTCATTTTTCTACCTGTACGGCGTATTTAATTCCCATCAAATTAAATAATAAGAAACCTAAACAGTTCCAGCCATGAGCCAAGGGCTCCCATGTCCTGTTAATGAGCTGATTACGGCGCCGGAGGGATATCAACAGGAGGAAGGAGCAGCCATCCACAGCACCTTGAAGAGATGCCAGCATGAGGATGAAGCAGCTGTGGAGCCTCCAAGGTAGCGATGAGTGGTCCCTGGGGAGGATGGACAACCTCAGAGATGGAAAAAGCCCCAACGCCGATGTATGGACGGGCGTTGGGAGCTCATGGACCAAATTAGTTGCGAGCAGCTGCCTTGGCGTAGCCGAGGTCTCGGGTTGCTCGGACGCCAGAGCTAAAACTGGATCGGCCTTTGGAAAAAGCGGGCGAGACGCCGAGAAGCAGGAGGAGGAGCAAGGGCCGGGCTGCGGGAAGCTCGGGCAGGGAACTCCTTCAGCCACTTGCATTTTCTGCTCCAGCTCCGGGGCTGCGAATGCGAGAAGGAAGCAGCAATAACTTCTGGTTTATTATTTTTATATCCCTGCGGAGGATTAGCCATTAATACAGCTTTTAACTCGCAAAGCGCCTTAGAGGAAACCGCGCCAGGAACCGAGTTTGCAAGAGAGAAACTGAAAGTACAGAGCATTTCAGCCATCGGCCAGCTCGGGGCCATCATTGCTTTTCCTTCCTGGAAATAGCTGGGAGTTTCTCAGCTTCTTGGCTTGCAGGAGTATTTAAGAGAAAATCCCGGAGTTTTGGGGCCGTGCAGATTCTGGGAATCCACAATCTTGAAAGCAGAGGCTTTCGGCTCTTTGCTTGGATCGTTTGAAGCCAGGAGGAGCAGCCCAGGAGGTAAGAAGATGGGAGAAGCCCAATTACCCACCAAAATTGGATGGGAGGGAGCGCAGTTTCCCATCCAACGGCTTCCAACTAAAATAAATCCATGCAAGCGTCGTG
>NW_010194442.1:568-6777 GCF_000695765.1 Mesitornis unicolor | reverse complement strand
TGTTTCCTCCCCCCTAACCGGGCACTTTGTCCCTGCAGCCTGCACGAAATTAAATTGCCGGCGTACCGTACGGATCGAATTAAACTTCTCTCCACGCAGAGCTTTCTCTCAAATATTTCCGTGGCGCTTGAAAGGCTCTCGTTTTTCTATTGTTTCTGTATAAAGCCCCCATGGTCGCCAGGCTGGGCTTCCCCCCCCGGGGTGGTTTCCTGGCTCCTTGGTTATTAACGCAGCTGCGGGGTTGGGCTTTGGGGTTGGTTTTTTTTGCTCTTTAGCTGAGAGGTGCCGGATTAAGACCCAGCATCTCGCTCTCTTGGCGTCTGAAGTAAAAAGAGGAGGCTGTGACAGTGGTAGCCGTCCAAAACGGGACCAAATTGTGCAGCGTCGGGTGGTTTTGCGGCTGAATAAAGAGCGTTAATCTCACCCGAGCGCTGGCTGGAGCCCGTCCACTGGCGCTGGCGTAGGTTGGTGTCTGTCAGCTGAGCCTTCCACCCTGCGCTCGCACCAAAAACACCCAAAAAACTCCACGTTGCGCTGAGGGGGCGGCGCTTGGGGAGTAAAAGCTGGAAAAACAGATTGGTTCCTCGGCTGCGGCTTTGCCTGGCGGGTGTGGAGTTGCTGCTTGCTCCAGACCACCCTCGGGGCTTCCTTCTTGCATTTTCCCCCTCACATCTCTTGCAGCATCTTCCTCCTCGCACCCCCTGCGGCATCTTCCTCCTCTCGTCTGCTGTGACATCTTTCTCCTCACATCTGCTGTGACATCTTCCTCCTTGCATCCCCTGCAGCATCTTCACTGCCACATCTCCTGCAGTTTCCTTCTCCCCTTGCATCTCCTGCGACATCTTCCCCCTTGTATCCCCTGCAGCATCTTCTCCCCTCACATCTCCTGCAGCATCTTCCTCCTTGCATCTCCTGCGGTGTCTTTTCCCCTCTCATCCCCTGCGGCATCTTCCCCTTTGCATCTTCTGCAACATCTTCCCCCTGTATCCCCTACAGCATCTTCTCCCCTCACATCTCCTGTAGCATCTTCTTCCTTGCATCTCCTGTAGCGTCTTCCTCCTTGCATCTCCTGTAGCATCTTCCTCCTTGCATCTGCTGCGGTGTCTTTTCCCCTCGCATCCCCTGTGGCATCTTCCTCTTTGCATCTTCTGTGACATCTTCCTCCTCTCATCTCCTGCAGCATCTTCCTCCTAGCATCCCCTGCAGCATCTTCTCCCTCCACATCCCCTGTGGCATCTTCCCCCTTGCATCCCCTGCAGCATCCTTCCCCTTTGCATCCCTTGCAATGTTTTGCCTTGCATCTGCCACTGGTGCCGCAGGAGAAAGGGGTCAGGGAGGTGAGGGCGAAGCTGTGTTGCAACCAGGTGGGATGGGGCTGGAGAGGAGCCCAATGTTGAGTGGTTTAATCCAGTCCAGAGGAGCCTTGGATGCTAAAGCTGGGAGTTAGGAGCTGGGCTGCATGAGCATGGTGAGTGTTTTCCCCAAGCCAAGAGGTTTTTTTGTGCCTAAGGACTAAAAAACACCTGGTACCCCGTTACAGTGGGCTGGAGAAGAGGGATTCTGCTGCCATCCCATCGAGCATCTCCAAAAGGAGTGTTTTTATGATAAATCCTGATGAGATTGCGTCTTGGTTTAAACTGAGGTTGAAACTTAAATCTCTTTAGGTGGCTTTTTTGGAGGAAAGGAGTGAGCACTGTCAAAAGTTTGCTTTCTTTTCTAACAAAAGTGGCTTTTCGGCACCAAAGCATCACCTGAGTCCTTTCTGCCTGCAGCCTCCTCTACGTTTTGATTTATTTTGGTTATTAACATTTCTCTTAAGAGCCAGAACATAAAACTTGGGAGCAAACAGGTGGTCGGTATCAAAACCCAGGTTGCACGTTGCCGACTTCATCTCCTAAATCAAATAATTTATTCTTTAATGGGATGAATTATTCATCTCAAACGTAGCAGCAGGTGCCGGACTGTTTACACGTGGATGCCGTGTATAACACCTCTTAATTTGGGTCCTCACCTCAAAGCTGTGCGGACCGAGGTGGGCAGAACTTGGGTTTTTTGTGTATTATCCAGTCTGCTGCTTAGAAGTTATAACTATTAAAATCATGTTTTCCTTTGCCAGTGAAGAGTAAGTTGGGTTTTTTGTAGCTGGAGCATCATTCCTATAAGAGGGACCCCATTTTTAGGGGGGATGCGATCCTGCCTTTGGGCTGCAGCTGAGTGAGACGCTCAGGGGTCTCTTTGGGCGCCAGCATCGCTCCAGAAAACCCTCGGTGGGACTGGGATCAAGATTCCCCTTTTCCAGCCCAAAAGCAGCCCCGAGGAGGATTTCTCAGCAAGGACTCGCTGGGTGGCAGCTGCCTCTGTGGGCTGCTCCCCGCTTTTGTTTACATCTGCTCCAAAACTTCTTAAATTTACTGGCGGGGGAGTAATTCTAATCCCTTGCAATGAGATCAACGGATTAGTGTCTCAGATGCTTATAAAATTGTGAGGATTAGCCGAGTCTCCCCCTACTTTTTTCTCTCTATGCCACATAACGTTTTAAAAGGGGATCTCTGCGCTGTTACCAGGAGCCGAACCAATTTATAGGAGCCTTTGCGAATCAAAGCGTTTCCAAACAATATCTTCATCCTCTCCCTTGCTCGCTCTGGCTTTTTGTGCAATATTAGGGTTATTTTTTCTTTTTTTTCCAGCGTCCCTGACACCGAACCGCGGTAGCCGTTCAGCAGATACGTTGGGTTTGCGTGGCTTGGCTGCGGGGCGGCAACCGTGCGGGGAAGTTTTTGACCCGAAAGCTTTTTGTGATAGAGGCTTGTCAAAAAAATAAATCACCTATTGGGATGAGCACATCCTGAAAATGATGTTGTTTCATGAGGTTGCCCCGTGTTGCAAAGGATTTGGGGTTTCGTGACCCATCCCTAGAGGGGAATGGTGCCTCTGGGTCAATGGGATGCTCTCACCTCCGGTTCTTGGGAGCGGGATGAAACTCCACGCACCCCAAATTCCCGCATCCCTTTAATGAAAACCTGCGCCTTCATTAAGGTATGATCCCGAACTGGCTCTCAGGGAAAACCAAGAGGCTTTAATTCTTGCGACGTCGCCCGACGCCTTTCCCCGCGGGGTATTTTTTGAAACGCCTTTTCTGCCGGGTCGGTGGCTGCGCGGGCGCTTGCCCTCCCTGAGCGAGGCAATCCCCGGCTGTCGAGTGGTAGCAGCTCGAAGCCAGGAATTCCTGGCCCCGACCCAATATAGTTTCAGAGGCGAGCTTTGAAATATATACAAAGACAAGCTCATCATTTCCACTATACTAATGAGGCCGTGGCGTTCTCATTGAAATGTGCCAATAGCCGCCGCGGTGGTATTTTAGCAGCCTTGTACTTTGAATCCAAATGTGATTTAACATGGCAGCCCCCGCAGAGAGGAGGAAAACTGACTTCTCCCGCTGAATTTCAATGATGCTGCTACCCGAAAATCCTCGGGGCGGTGGGACCTTTCCTTGCGTTTCGTTGCGGCGCGGCTTTTCCCCTCAAACGCCACCGTTTTGGTGAAGATGGTAATGATGTTTAAGGGAGGGCAAGTCTTGGTTTTAAAGCCTGGTTTTACAAGATGTATGGCTGCAATTTAAGAACCAGCCTGGCTGGGAGTATCTTGAACTCGTAGTAAAATCCCAACGCGAGGGCTCCTGGGCGTCATGTTCTCTCCTGACCTTTAAAGAAGCATTCGGGGCAGCCTGCCTGCTCATTGCTAGGCCAACTCGTTAGTGCCACTCATAGGTTTTTGCCTTCTAGGAGGTGGTTCAGCATTTGTAGAGATCCAACAGCAAAACTATTACTTGCCTGAAAATCACATCGGTGATTTTTAGCTTCGCTGCCCGAGGAGGCCCCAAAAGCCTTGAAATGGCCAGAAAATATGTAACAGGTTTTGTTCAATTGACTGCAAGAGAAATGCAAACTTTAAGTAACGCTCTCAAAAGTTGTTCGGGTTTTTTAAACCAAGTCCTGCATCAGCAGCAAACCCGTAACTTGGGGTTTTACTTATTTAGAGCTTAATCTACGGGAAAGCCGTGTAAGAAGCAACATCCTTGGGCAAAGCACTGGACCAGGCTGCCCAGAGAGGTTGTGGAGTCTCCTTCTCTGCAGACATTCAAAACCCGCCTGGACGCCTTCCTGTGCAACCTCATCTGGGTGTTCCTGCTCCGGCAGGGGGATTGGACTGGATGAGCTTTTGAGGTCCCTTCCAATCCCTAACGGTCTGGGATTCTGGGATTCTGTGAAAGAGGGGCTGTGGGTGGATAACGCCGAAAAGTCACTTGTGGCAATCCATCACCTCGGGGTTACAGACCCCAGGGTGTGGGTACCCCTGAATTTGGAGGTCTGTACTCTTTCTCCATCCCACTGAGGTCAGAGATGCGTATGTTGGGTTTATGCACGTTTCCCTCCATCACCCACCTCGCTTGGCCATGCAAGTGTGGGAGTGGAAAAGTTCAGTTTTCCATTTCCAGCCAAATTTGCAGGGGTTTGCGATCCTTGCAGCCACCTTTGCTTGTGTCGATCCCATAGGAGTGAAGCACTTTGTGTCCCGTATCCATACGGCTCCGGGGAGGGTTTTTTGCTGGACCCAAACCCCCCCCAATCTCTGTTAACAAACCAGAACAAATCATTTTAAAAAGTACTCCCCAAAAGCCAGTGCTTTTCTTGAAAGCAGAGGAAGGTCAGGCTGACTGCACAGCTCAGTTTCCTGTAAGTATCAGGAAAAATAGCAAACAGCAGTGACGTGGCCTTAGTGTAAATTCCCAGCAAGCTGAGGTCTGGGTTTATTTGGGTTTTCCTGAAGGCATTTGAACGCTGTCAGCATCTTTAAAACACAAACCTTGCCGAGCTGACGTGGGCTTTGGGGCCAGCTCCTCCGCAGGATTTCTTTGAGTGACTTCTTTTCTGGTATCCGCACACCAACTTTTTCACTCTTCTGCATCCAGCGACCTCTTCTCCTTCATTTTTTAACCGCAGATAGACATGGAGCCATTAAAAGGGCCCGTGGAGAGCATTCCCGAGGACTGAAACCCAGGATCCAGGAGCAGCCGGCAGCAGCATAAAGAGGAATTCTTCCCTCCCTGGCCTCACGCTGCTTTTCCACCGCGAGGCTTTGCAGCCATCTGGATCCTCTTTCAGATTATATCCCTCCTCCCCCTCCAAAAAAATCCATAACCTAGCAACCTTATTTAGTGTAAACGAGAGCATTATGCCTTCCCGCATCCCAAATTGCTCTTGGCTCCCCTCACTGCCTTTATGGGATGGCTGCTGGCAGCTGCGATTCCCATCGCCGGCTCAGGGCTCCCACCTCCAGCAGGATTTTGTCGGGACTATTGATCCCTGGATGTCGCATTGATTTTGATATTTTTTTGTGTGTGTGTGTGTTAAAGGAGCTTAAGAAAGAGGGGAAAAAGGCTTTCAGGAGGTCATTTAGGCCATCTGCCTCTCGGTATAAAAGAGGGGAGAAGGCCGGTCGCTCCCCTGCTCCGCACAAAGCCATTTGCTTTTGTTCAGCCTGAAGATGATGTGATCAAAGCGAGATTTTTCTTCCAGATGTGATATTTCGGGAGCACCCCCGTTGCTTTCTTCAGCTCTTGGTGTCATCGCCCAGGAATTTCTGCAAATTCCCCGGAGCGTTTAACACCAACTTCTCTGGTCTGGTCCTTCGACAGCATAGGCTGAGCATTTCTTGTAGGGTTTCTCATCCGCTTTCCCCAAGGAACTCATTAATTGGGGAAAAACCTGCAAAAAAGTAACCCCAAATGAAAGGTGGAAGATTATTTCCACCAAATTAGGCGATAGGGGCAGCGGGGTGCAACAAGCAGCGTGGAGGTGCCCAGCCTACGGCGATTTCTGACTTCAGCCCTGGCTTTCGGTGCTTTGCTTGCTCTAAAATACTCCTGGTTTTAATGAGAATTGTGTTAGTCAGTGTTTTTGCACCTGAGCTGCATGGGATGGGGCGATGCTGCTCAGTCGAGGGGGCAGGAAGGGATGGGGTGATGGGGTCCCATCACTGTGACCCCATACTGGGGGGGCTTTCCCTGCCATATGAGTGGGGCTGGGGGCAGGAGCAGGCAGCAGCGCATCCTTTCCCGCTGCGATTTCGGGAGGAAGAGCGAGCTCGGCGTGTCCTGGTGTTGGATTTGGGATGGAGCCGTGTGCCAGGGGTAAATACAAGTAGAAAAA
>NW_010194442.1:0-537 GCF_000695765.1 Mesitornis unicolor | reverse complement strand
AGAGTTCCTCAACGTTATTTCATCGCCGAGAAGCGAATTGAGCCGTATTCGGGCAGCACGTGTGCGCCTTTCGAAGAGAGGAGCTGCCGAATCCACTGCAAACCCTCCTGATAAGTGATTTCCATTTCTCATGTCTGCGACCTGATGGGAGCCCAAGCAGGGCTCTCCTCCAAACTCCGCTTCCCTTCTCCTGTAGGCCTGATTAAAAAGTGCTATTGATTTCTCTTTTTTTTTTTTTTCTGTTTACTTTTGCCTTTTTTTCCTGGAAGTTGCAAAACCAGCCCTGAGCAAACCTCTGGTTTGCCTCCCCAACAGCGACTTTAAACTTGGCGATGGGAGCTGACCCATTTTCTATGTGTTTCTCTGCCAACGGTAGCAAAAGCATTTTTGCATTTAAAGGTGCTCTTCGATACGAAGGCCGTGGGCTCATTTGTTGGTTAAAATGTCCAGAATCAGAAGCATTTGATGAAAATTGCAGCTACCAGGTATTTATTTTGTTATAAGGAATTTTCACAGAATCCCAGAATGTGAGGAGTT
>NW_010194441.1:0-743 GCF_000695765.1 Mesitornis unicolor | reverse complement strand
TGCAAAATCCCATGAATATGTATTAGTTAAATAAATATAAACTCGAAAGGAGAACTGTATGGTGTGCGTGTTGAGGGACCGAAGTTTCCCCACGCACCCAGTGCTGTTTCCTTGCCTTTACTCAATAAATTGTAAACTTTAATTGGAATCCTGTTTGAGGCTAAATCATTTATCACACAATCTGTTCTGAAATATAAGCAACTGGGTCATAAATATTGCAATCTTCCACTAAAGATTACGTGATATTTAATAGAATTACACAGAGAACTACATTGACTTTTACCGTCAAGGCCACATAAGAGGTGGCTCTGTAATAATTTCCATCTTTAAATAAGGTCACTGGAAAGAAGAAAGGTGTGTACAGGCTAGCTGAGATGAGATTATCCATCATCCTGCCCAATCATGTCTTGAAAACCTCCAGTGAAGAGGACTCTTCAGTTTCTCCTCATAGGACAAGTTCTCCAGCCCTTTGAGACACAACAGCTTAGCTTGTGTGCGCCAAGAAGCACAGTAAAGGCAAGCTTTGCACTCACTGCCAGCTTGTGTTATAAATAACAAAGCAAAGTCAACTTAGGTGTTTAGAGAAGGGAAAGTGCATTCACATTGATCTCCTCAGTAGCTCTTACTAAACGACAAATGCTAAAGGCAATAGAAGCTTCCAGGGTGGGTTGGTGTTGGCATCTGGATCTGCATGTTTTCACGAAACAAGTGGGGGGGGAGGGGTAGGAAACTTCAGATTTGCC
>NW_010194440.1:0-787 GCF_000695765.1 Mesitornis unicolor | reverse complement strand
AATATGAAACTTAGAGAAGAGGCAAACTGAAGGGACATCACAGTTTCCCTAGAGGATTTATCCCTTTTAAATGAACCATGAGTGATAGATGGTAAGTGCTGAAATGAGAGTGTTTTTCAGGGGAATTTGTCAAAGGTGAACCTCTAATATCTGGATGTCCAGAGTTTTCCACTAATGTGATTAAATGTTTGGGAATACAAGAGAAAGACAGTAAAATTTGTGTTGATAATAAAGGTCTGATTCAGGATTTCTCAATGTAACTGGAAAGTTGTCTCCACTGATTCTGGCAGCAGACTTTGCAGCAGATCCAAGGCAGCTGTGCAGCTGAACAGGGGAATTAAGAGACAGCAGAGCTTTTTGCTGGACTCCTGAGTTCTCGCCATAGCCTAAGTATAACATTAAGGCATCATGTTCTTGCCTTACAGGAAAAACAATCATCAGGTTCTGCACACTGTCGTCACTCCACTTTTAAAGGTAGCATTTTCAGATAACTGTAGATAAAAGCATTGCTTTTAGCAATGTGGCTGAGGAGATGGTTGTAAGAGGTTGAGAGAAGCAGGCAGTGTGGTTCAGTTGGAAAATTCCACCACTTCAAAATAGATTGTTTTTTCTATAAGAACTGAGAAGGTCTAAGTCCAGTCAGAAGGTGCTTGCAGCAAGAGCTGATGGTGATGCAGGGTGTGCTGATGTGTCAGGTCCCTATTACAAAGGGATAACGTGGCTTCCTCCGAAACACTCATCTGATGCATTCTTACACTTCAAGAGGAATGCTTTCCCACCATCTGTC
>NW_010194439.1:275-10146 GCF_000695765.1 Mesitornis unicolor | reverse complement strand
GGTCACATGATCCGCCGCCCGGCCCCGCCCCGCTCAGCGCGGCATAGCCACCGGAGGACCAGCAGGGGGCGCGGCGGCACCGTTTCCCCGGCCGAAGCGAAGCTGCTACTTCGCTTCCAAAGGCTGAGTGTCACCGTGTGACTTTTGAGCCTGTGTTTTCCGTGATTCTTTAACGAAAGGTCATTACCGGACTGCCTCAGACCCTTCAAGCCTAGTAGAATTTAAAGAATTTTAAGACGCTGATAACAAAGCAGAAACTGACAAAGGACGAGTAGAAAAATATTGGCCTATGCTAGTTTCACAACTGTGTCTTGAGCAAGATTGTTAAAAAAAAAAACACGCAGATGGGATTAATCTAAAAGTATTCCCCAAGGCTTTTAGTTTTGCCGTAGTTCCTTCTTCCACAGCATTCCAAAAATTGGAAAAAATTGCCTTTAGTTACTTTCCATATTCACCAAAATGTGGAGTAAAATTCAGCAAGTCCTTTGTTGATAATGCTGACACAGAACTTTGTGCATTACAAGATGTGAGGTCTATATGTGTGCTGATGTGGAAAAATGTGGGTTCTTACTGTTAGCTTCAGGTCTGCGGGTCATGCAGATTAGTTTCCTTTCAAAAAAAAGTCAGCAACATGGAATCTGAATGTTTCCTTAGGAGAAATTATTTGTGATACATACACCAGTCCCTGAGCAGAGAAGGCTACAAATAGCACACTAAGAATCTGCTTTCTAGATGTCCCAGCCCACTCAGGGTCCCAGAAAGCATTTCAGTCTTAAAATTTCTTTTAGAAAGGAATTTAGACAGGTTCCTTTTAAACGTTAAAAAGAGGATGGCAGCGAGAAAAATCACTTGCTGTTCCCTTCAGAACTTTCCAAATGAATATGTGGTCTAAATAAATAAATCACACGTGTCATCAGGAATTAATTTTAATATGAAGAAAGAGAACATGTGAGACTGAATAGAGCTGAGCTCACTGATATCCATGCCTACAGGCATGCCTTAGCTCTGTGGCCTTGTGTACTACTTATATGTGGTCATGAGGTCTGTGTCTGTGCAGCTCAGACTGCCCAGGACCTTCCAGTGCAGGACAGAGTGCTTCTGGAGACAGGCTGTGGGACAAGTCCTTTCCTGCATGGCAACGAGGACAGAAGTTACAGCAGGCTGGTGCTCCTTGTCATCCTGCCAGTCCCATGCAACTACTCAGCCCTGTGCATTTGCAGCAGCGTGAAATGAGCCCGAGGTCTTTTGGTGGGACTCTGAAAGGCTGCAGTGAAAGTGTATAAGGTGAGGTCAGGCAGTCAGGTTACTGGAAGGCCCCTGTGGATTGCAAAGATGGGCCACAGTATAAGACCCAAAGGATCTGAAGAAAATATACACAAGACAGATTTGAGAAGCGTAGCACATACTGCAGTTGCTGCTCTCTTCTGCCCTCCAGTTTCTGGAAAAGAACTAGCACAGCTGTGAAATACTATAGTTATGCAGATACGGTGTAAGAGAAAACAAACCTTTATGGATCTCTTCCTGGTCCTACTTCAGTCTGTTTTCTGCAGTGTTGCTCCATGGTGGAAGAAGCCACTGCCTATCCTGAAATTGCTTGTTAGCCCTGTCTCAAAATTTACTACCCCAGGCTGCTGCCAGACCATGAACCCTCTGGTTAGTTCTGATAAACCAACACTTAAAACTGGAGACTATAGCGATGAAAGTTTGTTGCTCTAGAGTGAAAATTTGCTTACATACAGACTTAGCATTAGGGATATGCCTGAAATTACAGCTGGCTCTGGAGTTTTCCAGCTGAGTTGGGGATACAGACGTAAATATGTGTCTGCAGTTTGCATCCTCAATGTAGTAATGCAATCAGCAGAGTTTGAATATTGAGCAGTGGGTGGTGATCCTGGCACACTTAGGAATTCTGTGCTATAGCAATCTGAAAGGCTTTCTCCTGACTCGGATCCCTAAGCTTCCTTCCTGTGAAACCAAGGCATGGGATGGGGACAAAAAGTGGTGGGAAGAACAGTTCAAGCTGTTGAAGCTATCCAAAGAGCACAATAGGACTCCTTAATCCATTAGTTTAAGCATAGGTTGTGTTAGCCTGAAGGCTTTTTCTTTATGTCCCCATACACCTGTAAACATCAGCACAAGAAGCAATTGCAAAGCAAACAGAAAATCCAGCGTTTACACTCTTGTACAAGCTGACATCTATTCCTTCCCATGTACCTGGTTCCCAGTGGGTACCCACAATAATTTCCACAGGCCCATAGGACCACACATAGGGCTGCAGCTGAAGAGTGGCTGTAGAAGGCTAAAGGCAAGATGATCACAGAATCACAGAACGTTAGGGATTGGAAGGGACCTCCAAAGCTCATCCAGTCCAATCCCCCTGCCGGAGCAGGAACACCCAGATGAGGTTACACAGGAAGGCGTCCAGGCGGGTTTTGAATGTCTGCAGAGAAGGAGACTCCACAACCTCTCTGGGCAGCCTGGGCCAGTGCTCTGTCACCCTCACTGAGAAGAAGTTTCTTCTCCAATTGAAGTGGAACCTCCTGTGTTCCAGTTTGTGTCCGTTACCCCTTGTCCTATCATTGTTTGTCACCGAGAAGAGCCTGGCTCCATCCTCGTGACACTCACCCTTTAAATATTTATAAACATGAATGAGGTCTCCCCTCAGTCTCCTCTTCTGCAAACTAAAGAGACCCAGCTCCCTCAGCTGCTCCTCATAAGGGAGATGCTCCACTCCCTTGATCATCTTTGTAGCCCTAAGCTGGACTCTCTCCAGCAGTTCCTGTCCTTGAACTGAGGCGCCCAGAACTGGACACAATATTCCAGATGCGGTCTCACCAGGGCAGAGTAGATGCAACCTTGAAAGTAATTTGGAGGCCAATATTGCACACTTGTTATATATGATCACAGTTTACTGTCTCTTCACAACTTCTGCAGAGCTGAAATCAAACATTTTCATTTGGAGTGGAACCTGACTACTCTCAAACCAAGCTGTAGATTGTCTTGTCCAGAAAGTATCCCTGTATACAACATGGGCAGCTTTAAGGGAGGTATTGTGTGTGCAATACCCATTCACTGCTGAGCCATATGCAACTCTGTTAAAGACAGAGCAATTTCTAACACACATACACAGATTATGAAACAATAGGAAATATTTTTAATTTGTACAGGATTATTACAGGGATCTTATTTTTCTCTTTTACTTATATTTTTAAACAGTTTGTGTGAAGTGGCTACTGAATTCCCATTAGCATTTGTCCATGAAGAAATTACAGTTTAAATTGGACAAAGACATAGAGTTTTGACATGACATTTAATATAAATTTAAATATAATTCTCTCTTCTTGATAATCTGGATAATGATATGCCATATAGCTAGGTTGGGTAGGATTTTTTCCTGTGGGTAAAAACTTTGGCAGAAGTACTGCTTTCTGTTGCTTTACACTGGAAGCACTAACAAAAGCTTAAACAGACACAGCACTTGATTAAACCCACAAATATTTACAAAGTACAAAAATGAAAAAAAAAGTGTTTCAAAGCCAGCTTTCCCAATAGCTATCAGAAAGTAAATATATTTTTATAACTTCAGAACAGGATGCAAACAAAAGAAAAAGTTAAGTTACAATTAAAAGATAAGCTTCTGTATCACAAAAGAAAGAACCACAACACAGTTTGTGCATTGTTCTTCATTTTCCCTGCCACTCCTCATTCTCAGGCCCAGGTTGTGTTGTATGGCTTGGCACAGATACGGAGAGATGTGGTTATCCAAGCCCTGCAATAACCAGAACTCCCCAGCCTCCAAGAGACAGTCCTAGCACCTGCGTTATCTGCAGGCTGTAAAAGGTCTTGGGGGTGACAAGTGAAGTCAGGGCTTGAAGATGCCTCAGTCTCTGGTGCACAGAGTAGAAAGGAGTGTCTATAGCTAGAAATAAGCACACGTGCCATCACTGGACCAGCACAAGAGACTGAAGCTCCCTGAGGTTCTTCTCCTCCTGCTTGGGATTCATTGCTGGTTAATGCAGTGACAGAACACAGAGTCACAGAATCACAGAATCGCTCGGTTGGAAAAGACCTCTGAGATCATCACGTCCAAACATTCCTGTCTACCCCCTAAACCATATCCTTAAGTACCTCATCTACCCGCTCCTTAAATACATCCAGGGATGGTGACTCCACCACCTCCCTGGGCAGCCTGGTCCAGCTTCTGATGACCCTCTCAGTAAAGAACTTCCTCCTTATCTCTAACCTGAACCTCCCTTGGCACAGCTTGGTGCCGTTTCCCCTTGTTCTATCCCCCATCACCTGGGAGAAGAGCCCAGCACCCACCTCTCTCCAAGCTCCCTTGAGGCAGTTGGAGGTGGTGATGAGGTCTCCCCTCAGCCTTCTCTTCTCCAGGCTAAACAAGCCCAGTTCCCTCAGCCGCTCCTCATCAGGCTTGTTCTCCAGACACCTCATCATCCTTGCCTACCAGTGTATTTATTCATTTCAGGTAATTCAAAATCAGCTTTCCTTTAAAAGAATTAATTTTAACCTGTGTGTCAGAAAGAAGCAGACTATGATTACCCGTATCACCTAAAAGACCTTGCTGCCGTGTACTGGGTCAAATGACTTACTGCAATAAGTTGTGCAAGCAGGAAAAAAATAACCAGGCTGATAAACTCTGTTCAGGTCACTAGAAATCCTAAAGGAGGAAAACAAGAATCCACAGTAGAACTGCTAATCCTCTAACAGAACCTGGACATGGACACACATGACTTCATTGGCTCATGATTTCCCCCACATGGGTTTGATAGCTCTTTGATCCCAAAAGTTAATCTCTCATGGTAAAATTATGGTCTTGAGGGATGGCTGTTACCCTGGAGTTCCCTTGGTGTGGGGTACTAAAGCCTAGTATGTGAGAACTGGGGAAAGTTGACTTTTGGGTTCTTCCTCTGGGTTCTGTGGTTCTCTACAGTCGGGAGATAAGAAATCTCTGACACACTTAAGGGAACCACCAGAAGTCATGTGTCAAATCAGTATCAGAATGACAAAATAAAACACCTCCTGAATTACAGTCATGGTTTTCTACTTCAGTCTTTAGCAAAACTTTGAAACATGAAACTCACCGGACAGGTGAAATAGTGCTACCCTCCCACTTTTGCAAACAGGTCAAGAAATTAAACATCAATTGATATATCATAGTTGATAGGTTAACACAGAGCCAGGATGACTGTGAACTTATGTTCTGGGTGAGATCCAGCAAAACCTTTCTTCAAGTGTGTACTTAAGAACAATGCATGGCTCCACTGGGGATGATGGAACTACCGACATGGCTAAAGCTAAGGATATACTTAAGTGCTTTTCTTGATCCAAGTCTTAAGATCTAATCTGAAGGATGCGGAAGTTAATGGGAGTTTTCCAACTTTCTTCAATAGGCTTCAAACTTATTTAAGCTAAGAATTTTCTTTCCAACATATATAAGCTTTAGTTATCTGTGTTAATCATGTGCAAATATTTCTGTGCATGGTCTATGTATGCTCTGTGGAAGCAGCAATGAATTTTGAAAAATACCTGTTCTCTCACTGAATGTTAATTGACCACGAGAACATCTGCCCTCTGGCTCTCCAGAATCTGAAAGGGACAGCTTTTTTGATGGAAACTAAGAACATAGAAACATAGAATGGTTTGGGTTGGAAAGGATCTTAAAGATCATCTAGTTCCACCTCCCCTGCCATGGGCAGGGACACCTTGCACTAGTTCAGGTTGCTCAGAGCCCTGTCTAACCTGACCTTGAACATTTCCGAGGAGGGAGCATCCACAACTTCTCTGGGCAGCTGTTCCAGTGTTTCATCATCCTCACAGTAGAGAATTTCTTCCTTATATCTAGTCTAAATCTACCCTCTTTCAGTTTAAAACCATTACCCCTAGTGCTATCACTACACTCTCTGATAAAGAGTCCCTCCCCATGTTTTCTGTAGGCTCCCTTTAAGTACTGGAAGGCTGCTATAAGGTCTCTTTGTTAGCCTCCAGGCTAAACAACCTCAACTCACTCAGTCTGGCATCATAGGAGAGGTGCTCCAGCCCTCTGATCATCTTTATAGCCCTCCTCAGGACTTGCTCAAGCAGGTCCACGTCCTTCTTATGCTGGGACACCTAGAGCTGGATGCAGTACTCCAGCTGCAGTTTCACAAGAGTGGAGTAGAGGAGGAGAATCATCTCCCTCGTCCTACTGGCCATCTTCTTGGTTTTTCTGATGCAGCCCAGGATACAGCTGGTTTCTGGGCTGCTAGTTCACATTGCTGGCTCATATTCAGTTTTTCATCCACAGATATCCCCAAGTCCTTCTCCACTGGGCTGCTGTCAATCCATTCTCCACCCAGCCTGCAACTGTGCTAGGGATTACACAATCCATATGCAGGGCTTTACATTTGACTTTGTTGAACTTCATGAGATTTGCATGGCCTCATCTCTAGCCTGTGAAGGTCCCTCTGGATGGCATCCCTTCCCTCTAGAGTATCAACCACATGACTCGGCTTGGTGTGGTTGAACATGAACCTTACATTTGAAAAGGAAGGAAAAGCATATTCCTTTTTATGTGAAGCTGGATAATCAGAATTATATGTACTGAGAGGAATAGATGAAGGCAGCGACAAAGGCAATAAAACTGCAAGGCAGTTCTAGAGGCATATGAAAGAATTCTTACTAGGTCCTGTATATACTTATTCGTGCTCTGAGAATTCATTCTTCTAAGAGCAACATTGCCTTTAAAGCTATTAAAGGACTGTGACTTTAATACCTACTGGTGGACTGCTGCTGCAGAGTACACATCAATCCTGATACTCAGAAGTGACCTTGCCTGACCACAACAGTGGCAAATCTAGTCTAGCAGATTATAATATGGTGTTCCTCTCCAAGAACATTCCTCTAAACTCTTGCTTGTATTCTACAGTTCCTTAACAGTAACAAATTTAAATTAGTTTATTTAAGCCAGTGCAAAAACATTTGGTTGGACTTAAAATGCATCACTCTAGCAGTTTATCTCTAGCTGAGAGGGAATTTACTTAAACTACTATTACCAAACTACTACTAAAACCTATTGCTATGTGTAAATTGACATAAAGTTTACTACGCTTAAAATAAAGGAAAAGCATCCACTACATTTTACATCAATTTTACTAGAAAATTTTTAAATACCCTAGAAGTGAAAAGAGAGGAAAGATTCTTTTCTTTCTTTCTACAGCTTTAAAAACACACTTGACAGATGGCTTGGTAACAATAGATTGCCTTGAGCTGCAAATTGCCAACGGGTCATGAAGGAGGACTGTGGGGACAAAACAAGGGTAAATGGCATCATCTTCCTTTCTATCACACCAAAACAATCTGCCTTTTAGAAAGTCCTAGAAAAGTGCTTCTAACCACAACAAAAATAATATAGTAATAGCTGGACAGAATAACATTTTCAGAGATTTCTCCAGAGAAAACTCTTCCTGAGAAGCTGAAAGAGACCAGACATGTTTAGCAGAATTCTACTTGGAAACTAGGAAAGGTCTAGGTATGAAATCCTCAGCGGCTGTCCTACAAACAAAGCCTTCAAAATGTTTCCTGCATTTTAGTAGTTTTCCATGCAAAAAAGGCAGATCGTCAATGCTGTGTGTTCTCATAACCTGGCTATCAGCTCCATAGGAATATTGAATATGATCAGAAATGGCTGGACTGGTAACGCCTTTGATACACTTTTCACAGCAAGACTTGCCATGCAGTTTTTTCTCTCCTCATGCTATATGACTACTGGTAAAAAGCAAATTAGTGCAGTGTTATGGAAGCAGTCATTCTTGAAAAGCGTGTATTAAAAAACAACTCACTGGAGATGTATCCAGATTTAATATTCCAAGAAGAGACAAAATTCTTTTAAAGCAAGAACTGCATATCCTGACGCTGAAGGTTCAAAGGCACTCAGCGGAGTGCCAGCCTACCAGCACACAAACAGCAGTGAAGCTGGCAGGGCTCTGGTGTCTTTATCAAGAGCTCACTGGCAGAAGAATAAGGTGTTCTGCCTAACAAATGCTTTGAAAGCAAAAACAGTCTTCCTTTGAGCTCTCTAGCAAAAAAACCACAAAAGGACTGGCATAAAATTTCCTGTCAAGCCCAGGGTGACCTGTGAATAGCAAAACCTGGACATGCATGGTGGGTGAGGGGAAGGGAATGCTGTAAAACTGGTGCAAGCCATAGGTTGGTGCACTTCGTCTATACTTTCTCTACACTTGTATGAAACTCTTACATCAAGTGATCTGGGAGAAAACATAAAATCATTGCTGACAGAGTTTGCAAACAATGCTTAATGTAACAATTACTAAATCTTGTCTTAACAATGAAATAAACTGTGCTTACTTAATCTGTGCTTTGGAGGTATTCTTTTAAATTTTGTAGGAACAGGAATTTTAAAAAACTCTATAAAACTTAAAATCTACATTAACAATAGTGCCCCTGAGAACAAATCAGGGATGGAAAGCAAATGTTTATATCTAGAACAATATGGTACTTAAGACAGCAAATATGATCCCTGGATACAAATAGAGGAAAGGCATTGTGTCCTTCATAGTATCTGGGGTAATTTCCACAATACGTACAAGTTTTTAAACTCAGATTTGAAATGAGATACTGTCAGATTGGAGACCGTTCAGAAATGGGTTACAAGAATGAAAGGAAATCCGTGCTACACAACTAAAGACCAAAAAGACTGTACTCATCTGAGAGAAGTTATAAGCTGACTTGACACTCTGTAAGCACAGATAAGAGGAAGGTCTTTATGATAAAGTACTATTATCTAGTAGGCTGGCTGCAGAAGGTGAGAAAGGAAAGCTAATGACGTAGTTGTGATTTTCATGAAATGAAATTTTTCAAACGTGTAATGATAGTATCAGGAAAAAAAAAAAGTCAGATGTATAGTCTGTAAAATTGAATGCTTAGTAACTTTTGATGGATTATGCGTATCCTACTAAAGGATTCTCAAACCTGTACAGAATTCAACATTCCCTCCAAGAAGGTCATGGAATTATGTCATGCAAAGTACTTTTTTTTTTCTTCTGCTGAATTCTTTGAATTCAATACATCCAAAACCTGAATTAATTATTATGAGAACTCAGAAATAGATAGGGCATAGAAGGAAATGAATGACAAGTTTTCTTGCCAGCATCCCACCATTACAAAGTATTTATAACTCTGTGCTTAACTTACTCTAAAAAAAACCAACCAAAACCAAAAAAAACCCCAAAAATCCCAAAACAAAACCAAACCCAAACCAAAATTATTTAGCTAGTAGTGCAGCCAAATTTTATTGGATTTATTTTTCCAAAGTTTCTAAATGTAATCTTAAAACCATATGCCAAGTTTCCTGTAGCTGGTGATAAATCTCCCACAGAAGTGAG
The DNA here is from genome assembly GCF_000695765.1 of Mesitornis unicolor. Lineage (NCBI taxonomy): Eukaryota > Metazoa > Chordata > Aves > Mesitornithiformes > Mesitornithidae > Mesitornis > Mesitornis unicolor. The sequence continues at coordinate 745 of NW_010194439.1, read as the reverse complement.
TTTCAAAGTGCTTGCCAGCATCTGTAACAAAGTAATTTCTTTTTGAAACATAGGTAGGCCCACAGTCTGTTATTTCATTCTAAAAAGAAGTTGCAGGTGCAAGTGAAAGCAGAGTGTTTAATTAGAGCTCTGAAATATGTCACTGATAGTGAAAGTGTTTTGCACGTATAAAAGTGATCATACTTTATCGCAGCTGTTCAAGTCAAAGCCTGAGCAGTCCCACAGGAGCAACAACAGGCTTTTGATTTGAAGGAAAATCCTTCTTTTAGTTGAGGAGAAAGAGAAACGTTGCAATATGATCCAGCTTTGACTAAGATCTGAATGCTGAGAGGTTTTAATACTGATGATGGCCAAGTACCTTCAGTTATCTTACAATGCACACCACAGCATTAAACGTGAGTATCCAAAGATCTGGCAAAAACTCCCTAAGCTATTAGTACCTAGTTTCCTGCTCTAAGCATATTCCAGCC
>NW_010194439.1:0-265 GCF_000695765.1 Mesitornis unicolor | reverse complement strand
CTTCCTTCCCTGCCACAGCTAAACATCATCTAGTGATGCAATTCTGCCTACAGCTCAGCTATCAGTACTAGTATTTCATCACAAAGGCGTTTCTTTTAACCCTAACGCTTCCGAGGAACACAGAGTTCCAGGTTCAACCTTTTACCCAGGTCAGTGTTCTACAGAATCAAACATTTTCCCATTGCCAGCTGGCAAAATTTCAGTGATTTCTTCAGAAATTTCAACATAACTGCATTTGAGTTCAGTAAGCTTTCCCACCCACCCC
>NW_010194438.1:0-9643 GCF_000695765.1 Mesitornis unicolor | reverse complement strand
TCAGAAAGAGCATCTGTTGTACCTGCAGCTAAACACAGACAGTGACTGGGAGAAAGAAAATAAGAAGGCAAGCAGCAAAAAAAAAAGGAGTATTTGTTTTTCTCAAAGCCGGGTGCTTTGTTTCGTTGCAGTGAGGTTGTTCGTGTGTTGGATGCTTCTGGGAGGCTCTTGCCCTTTTTCTGGGCAGGGAGATGACCCCTGGAGCCTGCGTTTGGTGGGAGAAGCCCGTCCCAAACTCATAAATTGTGCTTCACGTGCAAAACCGTGTCGCTGCCCTGGGGATGGATTGGAAGTGCCAGGGATGTGACGGGATAACATGGGCAGAGGCAAGGAGATGGGATCATTTGTGGGTGATGCTGAGAGCGCAGAGACCAAGGTTGTGTGGTGGTGGGATGGGGACAGCCCCGGCGATGTCCCCAGCCGTGCCCTACAGTGAAATCCTGCTCGGCTTCACCCAGAGCCACAGCTCGCTTTGTGCCTTGCAGGACCCAGGGCACCTTTCCTTCTTCCACGGGGACTTTTGGGGACAAGGAGTGCTTCTGCCAGAGAGAGCTGGAGTGTGGGAAGAAGAGGATGTGCCAGACGAGGGCACTGGGTTCAGTGCCCCCTCCCGTGCCAGCCTGGGCATCCCTTTCCCACCAAGGGAACCAGGATGGGGTTCTTGCACCAGCAGCCAGGGCTGGGAGGTTTCCAAGGATGCTGGAGAGCTGGGGAAGGCTCAGCAGCAGAACCAGCCCTGGAGGAAGCGGTGGTGGCAGCAAACAGGCTGGGCAGAGCCTGAAAATCTTTGTTCAGGGAAAAAGGATGCTTGATAGTCACTGGGTTAGGAAAATTAGGTCTGCTCTGCATGGTCTCATAGATATCTCCAGATTTCTAATCATAGGTGCATAGGAGAAGCTGCCTGCTCTTTGCACTGTATGGATTATTTGCACTTAGTGTCTCCTGGAACATTTGATGGGTCCAGAGGATTCAAATGTTCATGCCCTGGTGCAAATCTGAGCTCCAGACCAACAGTTCCTTAATAGTAAATGAACTGGTAGAAAGTTTCTTGCCCTCAGCTGTTTTTCATTTTCTTTGTCCCTCCATTTCTCCCAGGAACGCCCTCTCTGGCCACTGCAGCAAAGGAGGCTCAGGGGTGGGACGTGGGGAAGGGAGACATCGGTCTCCCAAATATTTTAGGTGTTTGGGAGGCTTTGGGCTCTTGGACCCTGTACCTTGGGGTGCTGGTACCCAGACCTTGCAGGGAACGTGATGGGATGGGAACGGGCTGGGGTGCAGTGGATGTGCCTGAGGTCACCCTGGAGCCATGGGCCCCGCTGGTGGGGCCATGGGGTGCGAGCGGTTTGGGGGACACTTGTCTCCAACTGCATTCGAGGGCCAGGCTGATGGCAGGAGATGAGACCGAGCCCTTCTCCCCACGGCTCAGAGCGGGTGTAGTGATTTCCTTGCTGCAAAGCTTAATTGCCAGGCAAACTGACTGCAATTATGGAGGAAAAATGATCTAAAAGGATTAATGGAATATTTGATTAGCGCAAGTTTCTCACTTTTTATTTTTTTTTAATGGAAATGAAAGTCTGTTTTGTTCTTTTTTTCCCTCTTTTTCCCTTCTTTTGGCAAACCTGCAGGATGTTGGAAAGCCGCCTGTGCAGGAGGCGAGCAGATGGGATGTGGCTGGGTGTGCATATTCCTATTATCGCCTTTCACGAAACGGCAGTCAGTGTGCGATTTTTAAACGCCGTCAGGTCAGGACTGCGGGGAGGGGGCACCGCTCCGGGGCGAGAAGTGCCCATTTTTGGGATACCCCATTCACAGCTGAACGGGTCCAGTTTCAGAGAGGCAGAGGCACAGCAGCAACGTATTGGCAGCAGAGTCTATTTTTGAGCAGAATTAAATAGCCACGGGATTTATTTTTCCAGTTCTGTTCCACCCAAGCCAATGAGTGAGACGTTGCTGTTTGTCTGACAGCCTCCAGCTGCAGCTGGAGCCGTAGCTCTGCCTGAGAGCGTTGCTGTTCGCCCCCTATTATAAATAGCAAAATAGGTTTTAGTAGCGCTGCGCGAAGGCAAAAAGCCTATCAGCTATGCAGCGTTGCTGTTGGGTTTATTAAACAAGTGGATCGGATACTAATTTATCTCCCTTGTTTTTAATTGTCATCATTAATATATGGCTCGTAAAATCTGGCTTGCGCTGCTGCTCATCTCTGCGAGTTACGCCCTGGGCTCCCGAGCGAAGGGGTTCGTTGTGGGAGCGGAGCGTACGGCCTGTTCAAACAGATCGTGGGCTAAGAAAAGCCAATATTGGCTTGCAGAATGACATCCCCCGAGAGGAGAGGGGTTCACGGGTCTGGATGGAGGTGTGGGAGCTGTTGGTAAATGCTGATTTAAACCCAACCACCGGCGTGCGCTGGGTTTAAGCAGGAACCAGATCAAGGCAAGCAAAGGGCGCCTGGCCCTGCAGGAGAAGGTGGAGGTTTCCCTGCCCTGGTAATCCATTAATCAAATAATTGACTAACCGGCTGATGAACGTGTACGGACCGGTACCTGGAGGGCTCGGGGAGCGGAGGGATGCGGGGGTGTGGATATGGAGCCGGTTCAAAGGCACGGTTTCACTCCTTGGGGTTGGGATTTTGCCCTTTTGAGCCTGGTCCTAGGCTTTCCCTAAGGCTCCCTACCAGGAACTCCATGAACAGCCCCTGCCCTCTCCCTTGCTCCTTCCGAGACCCTTTTCCCTACCAGAGCTCAGGTGGGAGCATCCCAAATAGACATGGGCATCCCCAAATAGATGTGGACATCCCCAAATAGACGTGGGCATCCCAAATAGACGTGGGCATCCCCAAATAGACGTGGGCATCCCCAAATAGACGTGGGCATCCCCAAATAGACATGGCCATCCAAATAGACGTGGACATCCCCAAATAGACGTGGGCATCCCAAATAGACGTGGGCATCCCAAATAGACGTGGACATCCCCAAATAGACGTGGGCATCCCCAAACAGACGTGGGCATCCCAAATAGACGTGGGCATCCCAAATAGACGTGGGCATCCCAAATAGACGTGGACATCCCCAAATAGACGTGGGCATCCCAAATAGACGTGGGCATCCCCAAATAGACGTGGGCATCCCAAATAGACGTGGGCATCCCCAAATAGACGTGGGCATCCCCAAATAGACGTGGGCATCCCCAAATAGACATGGCCATCCCAAATAGATGTGGGCACCCCCAGAAGCCCCGTGGTGCTGGGCACACCCGGCTGCCTCCTCCTCGCTGAGTGAGCAAAGCTTTTGGGACAGCAGGAGAGAGCTTGGTCTGCGCCCCAAGATCTGCTCCCCATGGATCACCCCAGTGTTTGTAGTGACCCAGTGCCACCCCTGGCCATTCTGTCCCCTTTCCTAATCTCGTAACCTCCATCTCTGCTGCTGCTGCTTTCAAGCCCATCTCATCCTGTTTTGTCCTCACTGATCTAGATCTAGTTTAATCATTATCACTTATTAATGGAATTTATTCCATTAATAATTAATTTTTCCCCTTCTACAAAGAGACCTTCGCTGTGTTGTATCTGTAGAGAGCCGTCTTGTGTCTTCCCCTGGTTTTGTCCTGTTAAATTTTCCTGTCCAGTCCTGAAATTGGTCATTTTGGTCACCAAGTTGTTCCTTTACAAAGGAAAAAGTCTTTGCAGGCTCCCAGTATGGTTGGGAACTCTGTGTGGTGCTGCTAGAGCCCCTGGCATTGCCGGGATCCTCCACATTTTGGAGGTCTCTGTGCTCAGCTGTCCGTGTGTACCCTTCCTGTGCCTGTTTGTCCCTCATTACATGTTCTGTCAATCCATATTCCCGAATCTCACCTGATTTCAGCCCATTTCTTTGTGCTGGAGGCAGGGGTGTGCAGGAAAGGCGCTGCCCCAGTGGGAGCTGCTGGCTGTGGGGCTTTTCCCCATGGCTCAGCTCCCCCTGCCCATCCTCTGCTGCTTCTCCACCTCCTTCCTTCCCAAGCATCCTCTCTCCACCCTGTTATTTTCTACTTTCAAAGTCACCTTCAGCCCTCCTCTACTTTCCAGGTCCATTTCTGAGTGAGTTATCCCAGGCCTGGCTGGCATCCTGACAGCATCCCCCTGAGAGCACCGGGTATTTCTGGCCCTGTCTGTGCCCTCCCCATTGCTGCTGCGTCAAAAGAGAGGATTTAAAAGCACTCTGTTTTGTTTCTTTCTTTGTTTTTTTTTTTTCCCCTCTCTCTCCTGCTGATTTCAGCCCGAGGGATCACGGAGACGACTCCCAGCTTCATGTTTCCCTATGGGACCTCGAGCAGTCAGATGGTGCTCAGAGGGGTGGACCTCTTGCTGGAGTGCATTGCCTCGGGCGTGTACGTATGGGGACGGGCAGAGGGTGGTCCCCAGCGGGGTCCCAGGATGCCGAATCACCAGTGGAAATCCCTCTGGGGAAGACAAGGAGTCATCCCCTTCCCTTTAACTGCTATTAGCAATGTTCTTGTAACCTGCTTGAAGCATAAGAGCAGGGAGCAAACAGCAGAACTGAGTTTTGCAGCACATTTTCAGATACCTGCTGCCCAGGGGTAATTCACTTCCTGGGTGCTCCTCACATGCTGTATAAACCGAGGACGTTTGGGGTCCCTGTGCCTGCAGAAGCGTCCTGGGTGCAGGGTCAGGTTTTCAGGTGCTGTCTGCACCCCCAAAGCACGAGGTGTGCGATGGACCCCGCTCCTGATCCACTGCTGATGCTCAGGGTCCTGGTTTAGGGGCTGTGGTAGGAAGGAGGTGACCCAGCAGCTGGACCCCTTCTCCCTGGGTGTATTTCCAAGTGCAGGGTTACCAACTGGTATTTTAGGAGTCATTTTCTTGCAAAAGCCTTTATCGCCTGCCCTCTCCTTAGACCAGCACCAGACATCATGTGGTACAAGAAAGGAGGGGAGCTCCCGGCAGGCAAAACCAAGCTGGAGAACTTCAACAAGGCTTTGCGCATCTCCAACGTCTCCGAGGAAGACTCCGGGGAGTATTTCTGCTTGGCGTCCAACAAGATGGGCAGCATCCGCCACACGATCTCGGTGAGAGTGAAGGGTACGTCACCTTTACCTCGCCATCTTTACCTTCACAACCGGGCGCCGAGGGGACGCGCACGGGAGGGGATGCTCGGAAACGGGGAGCGGGGGCTTCCTATGGGGGCTGTCTCAGCCTGACCTAAAAGCAGCACGAGCTGGGATCTCAGCAGACCTCTGCTGATGGAAATGGTTGCGTTTTTGTGCAAAATGGGAGATTTTGTGGCCAAAGAGCGGGGGAGGACTCTTAATACACCCAAAAAAGCCCACCGGAGAGGACGGTGTTTTGGTGTCTTAGTTCAGTGGTGTGCAGGCAAGGAAGGCATTTTGGATGAGGTACCATTGCTGTGTTTCTAACTGGTGCACTGGTGTCTTTTAAAGCTGCTCCCTACTGGTTGGACGAACCCCAAAACCTGATCCTGGCCCCCGGCGAGGACGGCAGGCTGGTGTGTCGGGCCAATGGCAACCCCAAGCCTGCCATTCAGTGGCTGGTGAATGGCGAGCCCATCGAAGGTGAGCAGGGAAGGCTCCTTCCCAAAAAAACCCTACCCAAGGATCCCGTGGCTGAGCACGAGAGCCAGAGCTGCTGTTGGGGTGCCAGGCACCCCCCTGAGCAGCGTGCGTGGGCTCCGGCATCCCAGCACAGAAACCATCTGCTTGTCTGGGATGGGGCCAGTTGAACCAGGTCTTTGCAGGCTGGGGAGACCAGGGACCATCATTGTGTTTTTTCTGGGCTGAGATAGACCTGTAATGGTATAGAGCATCTTGTGAATTTCAATGTAAAATTTAATTTAAAGAGTGCTCTCTGTTTCGAAGCTTCTCCCCCCAACCCCAGCCGAGAGGTGGCTGGGGACACCATCGTATTTCGGGACACCCAGATCGGCAGCAGCGCCGTGTACCAATGCAACGCGTCCAACGAGCACGGCTACCTCCTCGCCAATGCCTTTGTCAGCGTCCTGGGTAAGTGCAAATGGAAGGTGAACTTCCTATAGCCAAAATTTCCCTGCAAGAGTTCGCTATTTGCTTTCCCCTGTGGGGCTAATGCACAAAGGTGCTGATCTCTGCAACCGGGCTTTGGAGCAGAAGTCCATTGCCATGGACCAGAAAGGGAAGGAGACATGAGAGTGAATGGAGAAGCTTTACTGCATCTTGAAAGTGATAACAAGGAAGAGGGGACAGAAGGGAGGGTAGAGGAGAAGACTGGGAGGGAGCAGCGGTCTGGGAACCGGTTCCTTTTCATTCCCCACGTCTGGGCTTTCTGCTGTTTGCAGATGTGCCCCCGCGGATACTGGCCCCTCGCAACCAGCTCATCAAGGTGATCCAGAACAACAGGACCCGGCTCGACTGCCCCTTCTTCGGCTCGCCCATCCCCACCCTGCGATGGTAAGAGCTGCCGCACGTCCCCTGCCGGCCCAGAGGGGTGGGAAGGGGAGGTCTCCTGCTCCTTCTTCCCTTACGATAGCGCTTTGTGGTGTTGTGAGGTTTAAGAACGGCCAGGGGAACACACTGGACGGAGGGAACTACAGGGCGCATGAGAACGGGAGCCTGGAGATGAACATGGCTCGCAAGGAGGACCAGGGCATCTACACCTGCGTGGCCACCAACATCCTGGGTAAAGCGGAGGCCCAGGTTCGCCTGGAAGTCAAAGGTAGGGGCATGAAGGGTCCTGGGTCAACGCAGCCTCTTGGGTCTTTGGAGACTCGGAGCAGAAATGATGATTTCTGTTATGGGAAGGGTGGTTGTGTGCTCCAGCAGGCTGGCAGCAGGACAGGCTCTGTGTAATTCAGAGCTGGGATCCAGAAAAGGGCAGAGATTCCCTTTTAATGTTGGAAAAAAAACCCCAAGTGTGTGGATATACTGAAGCTATAGAAGGGCCTGGTGTGGAGATTGATCTGTGAGATGCTATCAGCATTGGAAAAAGAATTACAGAGTGTATATCAGTGTTAACTGAGGGCAATAAAACATTTTCCGAATCGAGTTCCCGCCAGGCTTTTCCCTGTTCAGCAAAACTGATTGCTGACTCAGAAGAGAGCGCATTTATTTAAAAGGGTCAGCATGAATTAATGGTTTGTTAAATTAGTTTATTTGCAAGCATTTGTATTGGAAGCAGTTCAGCTCGACAAACACTTGACGGGCACGCTTGTCTTTTCCAAGTGGCACCACTCTTCATTGAGCCCCTGGCTTAGACCCAGTGGTTTGGTGCCTAACGCTGCCTTTCTGACCCCCTGCAGACCCAACCAGGATCGTGAGAGGACCCGAAGATCAGGTGGTGAAGAGGGGCTCCATGCCTCGCCTCCACTGCCGAATAAAGCACGACCCCACGCTGAAGCTTACGGTCACCTGGCTGAAGGACGACGCACCCCTGTACATTGGAAACAGGTCTGTCCAAAACAGCTTCACGGGTTTTGTCTCCTAGGATTGTCGGATTCTTTACAGAACATTTCAGGAGTCACCAGGGATAATTCGGACAAACATCGAGTTCCCCCCTAGGCAGCATTTGCTGTCCTATGCTTTCAATGTTGGTAGCTCCCTCCAACAGACACTGCCTAGCAATTAAAATTGACTTATCAGTAAATCAAGGCTTTGGCTACAGGTTTATTTACAGGTATTTTATTAATAAAACACACGGGTTAATAACAAGCTACTTCAAAATGAATGTTTATCCATCTGCTGTGAGTGGCGCAGTTTTAATTTCCTTTCCATAGCTGCTCCCTTCTCGTGCAGTGAGATCCGATCACACAGAGCAGCCACAGGTCAGACTGTTTTCCTAAAGGTGCGGTAATTTCAGATACAGACCAGAGCACACTCACTGACTCCTTAGGAAATGAGGTTTCCAAGAGGAACTCAATGCATCCTCAGCTGATAACATCTCCAGACCAGAGACGCAATCCTGTTCTGTTTGGGCTTTTTAAATGTGTTTTCATCAGAGAACAGTGAGTCTGCAGTCCTGATGTGCTCAGGCCCAGCTGTGTGATTGCTGTTCTCACCCCTTTAAGGATGAAGAAGGAAGACGATGGTCTGACGATATACGGCGTGGCTGAGAAGGACCAAGGGGATTACACCTGCGTGGCCAGCACGGAGCTGGACAAGGACTCGGCCAAAGCGTACCTCACCGTGCTAGGTAACGCTGCCGTCACACAGACCCGGGTGCTGTTATTTTGAATACAATGACTGGCGTGAAGGTCAGGCCCAAAGGGGTGACCTGGGATCACAAAACCATCCTGAGATGCTCAGGGAGATGCTGGCAGAGCGATCTGCAGGACCCGGCAAGGACGCGCTGAGCTCAGGCTCATTGGCATTGAGTTCGAGTCGCAGGAAACTTGCATTTGAGACTAAAAAAAACAGAAAGAGTAGTCATTACTTGGAGCTAAAAATACCCAATGTGGATGATGCAGCTCTGGGGGAACAGCCGTAAATTTGCAAGTGAATTTCACTGAATGTCAATGGTACTGAGAAGCTGCAAACCCAGGGGTGAGGGAGCTGCTCCCAGCCTTGCAGGTCCCGTTTTCAATACAGGGAGAGACAAGCCCAGACCCAAACCCCTTCCCACTCCCACTGATGTACACTGCGAGGTCTGCTCACAAAACACACATTTATCAGTCCCTGCTCGTGGCCGTGCTGCAGTCACAGGAGTGCTCCATCCCACCAGACCCGCAGTGCCCTACAACAGAGTGCAGTGTCAATCTCCTATCCCTAATAATTTGACTCAGCTTGATTTATTTCCCTTCCTTTTCCCCTAATGGCTCATTAACTCCATAGCAGGCTGATGTTTCCCCTTTGCTGTGTACCAGGATTAGGAAGAAAGGCGTGCAAAGTGCCTGGGGGGCTCTGGGGAAGGACAAACCTCCTCTGGTCCCCAGGCAGGATCAGATCCCTCTGAAATCCATAATTCTGTGTAACTTTATATTTGCCAGGTGCTCCCTCGGCCACCCAAGCTTAATGACTAAACTAACACCGTTAACAGCCAATGTCTTACCTTGCAGCCATCCCTGCTAACCGTTTGAGAGACTTACCTAAAGGTAATCATCACTAATTCATTGGGTTATTTTTCTTTTGTAAACTGATTTTGGTTCACCTTGCCAATAACTCCAAGGGGAGATGGAGGTGCAGCGGCTGAAAAAGCTGGGAGCTGGTGCTTCCACATCCTGTCCCTGTTGTCCTTGAAAACCCATCCAGATGGCACGGGTGCCACATCATTTCGTGTCCCGCAGTGCCAGTCCTTGAGTGCAAGAATCACCTGGAAATGGTGAGCCCTGATGGGAGGAAAAAAGTCCCATTGGATCCCTGGACCTTTACCTGGAAATGAGCTATTGCTGTTATTGTATGAGCTGGCTCTGTGCGGCCATGTGGGTTGTGACAAGAAAAAGAAACCAGAATTGTGCCCAGAGTGTTTTTAACAAGTGTGTATTTTCATTGAGGCTTTTGTGCCTTTCTCTCCTATTTGTTTGCATTTATTTTTTTGACAAATGTTTGCTGTAAGATCATGTATCCCCCTGCAAAGCCGCTAAATCGTACGTCCACCAGCAGATAACATCAGTGGTGCAGGGAGGGTTTCAGGCAGGGCATATTTTATTTAAAAAATAATTTTAAAATT
>NW_010194437.1:0-484 GCF_000695765.1 Mesitornis unicolor | reverse complement strand
CAGTTAGAGAATGAGCCATTTACTACCACCCACTGGGTACGGTATAGGATATTAATTAAGCGTCAGGCCCAATATTGATCCCCGAGGGACCCCACTTTGTTTTTCAAGGCGGCTGTGGGGGACCACATCAAAACCCCTTGAAGAAGTCCAAGTAGACAACGTCCACCGCTCACCCCACATCAACTGAATGGGTCACTCCGTCATAGAAAGCAATCAGATTTGTTAAGCATGATCTGCCTCTGGTGAATCCATGTTGGCTTTTCCCAATCATGTGTCCCAGTTTACTGGTGATATTACTCAGGAGGATTTGCTCCATAATCTTTCCGGGGATTGACATGAGGCTAATGGGCCTATAATTACCTGGGTCCTCCTTGGAACCCTTCTTGTATATAGGGATGACATTAGCCTTTTTCCAGTCTTCGGGCATGTCTCCCGATCTCCATGAGTTCTCATAGATTATGGAGAGCGGCCTCGCAATGACATC
>NW_010194436.1:7461-20387 GCF_000695765.1 Mesitornis unicolor | reverse complement strand
GTTCTGTGATTCTGTGATTCTGTGACTTTACCTCCTTTCTGCTGGAAGGGCATTTCTTATTTTCCTCACTTAAAAAGCCACCAGCCCAGCATAATACTCTTTTCTCCTAATCCCTCTTCCTGGGGCAAGTGATTGCACTACAACTTTGGCACCATGCTGGGAAGACAGGAGAGTACCACAAGGTGTGGGAAAAGGAACAGCAGCATGGTTTGTTTTTAACTCCACCCACAGGGCAGGTGCCATGCAAGTAGCACCATTCCAGTCTTGGAAGAGAGAGACTGTTGACAGGATCAGGACACAGGTACAGTGAGACTTGTTAGTGCAGAACAAGAACAGCCAAACCACAATGTGATAGTACTGGTGTCTGTACTACTGTGATATTGCTTGCTATCACACGTGTTTAGAATCCATCATACTATCAGTATATCAGCATTCAATCAATCACTGATATTATTAAGCATTGACAGCTATGGACTTCTACAGAGGCTAGAGAGGCTCCACACTCTTTTCTAGCAGTGTATCTTCAGGTAAGTTTTGTTGCTTTATCGCTATACAGGTACAGAAGAAGCTGAGGGATTGGACTAGATGGTCTTTTGAGGTCCCTTCCAATCCCTAACGTTCTGTGATTCTGTGTGAAACTGAAGAGGCAAAAATAACGTAACTAAAATGACAAAGGCAAAGTAGCCTACAGTCACCAACAAATATTATGCTCTTTTTTTTTTTTTCCTCATTTTTCTTAGGTGAGAGCCACATCTTAGTATCTTCGAATGAATGGTTAGAAATGGAAAAAATATGAGTAGTATCTCTCCTTCGGGCAACTAACTGAACAACAGAAAGATGGAAAATGACAATGCCTCCTGATCTTCTGTACACTTAGATATCATGTGACAAAAACTTATATGCTAATTAGTTGAAAATAAAATGTTCACCATATAAATAATAAAAAGGAAATTTAATGTAATTTGGCATGTAGCTCATTACTGTTGACAGACAACTGTTGCATTAGCTGCAGGGTATCTACAATACCCAGAAATATTTATCACTTCACTCTGGAACACAGTTTTACTCTCAGTATTAGAAGGCAGATAAGTGTGTGTAGATATTAATTTTACTGTTCTTGTTTCTTAATTCAGTCACTAGTCTGTTCACAAAGATGACTTGGAACCCTAACTTCTCTTCACATAAAACCCTTTTAAAAAAAATTACCTGCATAATCTATGTATCTTACATTTTAGAGCTGGCAAAACAGAAATGTTTCAGTGTTTTTGCCCAATCAGCCTAAGTGGTTTGCCATGGTACTACCTGAAAGCTGTACACTGTCAGGTTTACATGACTAAATGAATACTGCTCACACAACAAATATGTAAACATCCTCATCAGATGGCCTAGAAGCATCTACTGAATACAATGCTACACTGTTAGCTGAGCACTTGCCACCTGACTAGTGTTCAAGTAGTCGCTCTTAGAAGAAAGTAAAAAGAGGCCTCATGAGAGCCAGCAGCAGGAAGCTGACAATTTACATAGTCCATGCTCACACTGAGGTGAGCACTTCCAGCTTACATTTGAGGTGTCCTCATGCAAAAGAATGTCTGCAAGCATGCTTCATTGTTCTAAATGGTTTCTGTGGGCTCTTGGTTGAACATTCACAATCCAGGGGTGCTAAAGAAACAAAACTGGAGGCTGGGAAAAGTAGTGTCCAAGTAGCTACTCCCTTCCTCCATGATGCTGCCAAAGACATCTAATTGCTCAGTACTTCCATTTCCTAATTTCTGCTTAGGTATTTTTCCACACCTTTTGTATGTTCACTATCTAATTTCAATGCTCACTGTGTGCACAGTAGCTGAGTAGTATGCATTAGCTAAATCCTAAAGTTCTGCATTGATGTAAACACTTATTGGAGGTAATGGAAGCCAGTATCGATCATGCTTCCACATCCACATAGTTTTGCTTTCATGCTACTCTATGCTAACTTTCTAACAAACTCTATCAGTACTGCTATAAAGAATAGCTTCATATAAATACAACCCTTGTATTCTACTTACCTGTATTTTTTAGCAAGAGTATCCCTTTCTGTTTTCTGTTTTGCAAGCATTTCATTCAATGTTTCTTGCATCTGAGACAGCCTTTGGATATACACATCTGTCCAATATTTTGATATAATCAAAATTATGATGGCAATTAACAGTAGAAAATAATTACAGTAATAACATATTTTTTATGTAGCAAATATTCAAAGTATGAAAATACTGTTACTGCATTACCTTATAGAATCATAGAATGTAGTGGGTAGGAAGGGACCTTTAAAGATCACCTAGTCCAATTCCCCTGCAGTAAGCTTTCATGCTACTGTTTCATTATACTGTTGTGCATACTAATAGCTCTTTAGAAGTAGAGTACTTTTAATGAAATTCTTAATAGAAATAATTAAATACAAGTTTAACTTAAAAGGAAATAGCCCAAGTATTGGAAAATTCTGAAGTACAAGTGTCTTGTCTAGGAAATTACTAAGAGGACAGGATAGACTAAAGAACTGACTTATGGATGATAAGCACTGACACTTCTGAAGTTCTTTGTGTTGCAAGGAGCTGCATAACATAACAGTTATATGTGAGGCTACCTGCAGAAGTAACACAGTCTTAAGAAGGTGGCTAAAACCTTTATGTTTCAAGTATAAAATAGTTTAATGAGCTTAGACCATTCCAAATTACATATAATGGCAAAAACTTACGTATCAGAATTTTTAATAGTTTCAAATCCATACTATAAAATAAAATGCATTGTAAGTTGTCCCTTTTTGTTAGCTACACTTTTGTAAAATAAGGAAAGCGATTATAAATTCTTCTTTATATGCCCTATTTCTTAGCCATATGACACAAGGAAGAGCTCAGAAGTCAGACTCAGACTACTGGATACCACTGAGATAATATGCTAAACATGTAAACTCATTTCTGAAATTTTAGAACACAAAATACGAGTTTTCCATAACCATGGAAAATGGGAAATTACAGGATTAAAAATGGCACTTATAGAATGTTTCCCCAAATGTGTTTCATAGTATCTACCAGTATTAACTTATTAAAACAGAAATACATTAAAATACTGGTCTTACTGAGGCAGCTTAATAGAAAATTTGAATCTGTTATTTACAGTAGGTTGTATTGCATGAAAAAACACTGAGGATTTTATTCTACATTGTAAGTTTGCTGATGTACTTCTATATTCTTGTTCAGTCTTGTGCCTCTTCACAAGAAATAACTAAGATTTAGCTTAAAAGGTGCTACATTATTAATGTTCTTGTCAGTACTGGCAACAGATCACTATGCTGTTTTCTCTCATACCTCTATACAGTAAAAGTCTCACAGTTTTATTTTGCTTATTTATGAAATTACACCAAACTTTGTCTATAGGCTTTTGCCTATTGTATCATCTGCACATTTGTCAAACATTTCTCAAGAAAACATATCTATTTTAATTAACAGTTCACGTGCCATAAATTTGAGTTGGAAGCTATAAATCTGCACAATTCCATATTTCACATTTATTTTTAAAGGGATAAATGGGCTATTTTAAATATAATTTGAAAGCTCCACCCTATATTCCGGAAAAATTAATTTTAAAAACCCACTTCATTCTGTCAGGAAGCAAAACTGTTTCAGGGGCATGAGCTGTTCCAAAGTAAACAGACCTGCATAGATGGCAAGGGCAGCTGGAAGAGAGAGACTTCTGTCAAAGGCATTTCTGCAGCAAGCTTTGCCACTTGAACAGTCATGGTACAGACACAATAGACACAAACTGCTTCACAGCCCCAGCATCATGATCTCCTAGGAAGTCACTGTCACTTAGTAGGCTCTTAAAATTAATGTGAACTGAGATTTGATAACCTAAGACAAATTACACCTCTGGGCACCAGCATTGCTGAAACTGCCCATCATCCACAGTGCCTGCTTTAAAGTTTTCTCTTTTTTTCCTTATGAATTATTTTAGGCTTCTGTAAGTCCAGCCACACTGGAATGAAAATGCTACATCTGTTACTTTACATACAGACAGAGCTGTTCTTGATCATGGAGGGTGTCTAAAAGAATCTCATGCACTTGTAACTGAATAATGTTGCCAACAGTGTGCATTCTTATCTAATGATCCCTTTTAATATGGTTAGGCAGACTTGAAACACATGCCTCCAAACTACATGCTTGTCTTTTTTTTTTTTGTCATCATACACATTCCTCTGTAAACTGGAAGTACTTCAGGAAGTGCACTTACTTGGGAGCTGCTATTAGAATCATCTTCTTTGAAGCTGTATTTTCCAGAGTAGATATTCAAATATATTACATGCAATACTATTATAATAACGATTATATTACCAAAGATGTTTACAAAAAAAAAAAAAAAAGTGAAACAACTTGAATTTGTGTATACCTGCATCTTTGGAAGTTCTCAATTCAAGTAGCAACAGTTCTTTTTGCTTCTCTTCTGTGTCTTGTATGGCAGCAATAGACTCCTGTTAATAAACACAGAAATAATAGTAAGAAGTAGAGCCAAGTGCACTGTATAACATACAGGCCATGATGCATGGCAATAAGAAATGTATATAAGTATTGATTATGGTTTGCACAGTAAGTGTAAGTGCACAGGAATCATGAACAGAGAAGTGACAATATACACACTTATATACTATAAACCACAGCTTATATACTGCAAGACTATGCATCATGCTGGTTTTTACATACACTCAAAAGTGTTAATTATTTAAATTATATTTTTGTGTTATTTAGTCAGTAAATGATGCTATGCAGTACTACACTATGAAGCAGTTTAACAAAACTCTATCATCTATACTTACCACACTGT
Organism: Mesitornis unicolor; assembly: GCF_000695765.1. NCBI lineage: Eukaryota > Metazoa > Chordata > Aves > Mesitornithiformes > Mesitornithidae > Mesitornis > Mesitornis unicolor. Next base: position 15,539 of record NW_010194436.1, on the reverse strand, counting down.
ATTTCTCATGCTGTGGCTCCAAAGCTGCATCATCATTTTTACAGCAGTCACAACAATGACGTTTTGATCTTCTTGACCTACAAGTACATTTCCTCTCTCCTCGATTAAGAAAAAATAAAGAGAATTTATCTGCAGGAGTGTAAGAGATTACATTAGCTTATATAGGTTACAAAGATGCAATGGCAGATCACATCATTAAAAAAATCTTGTATATGCAAATGAGATCAAATTTAGGTAGCAAAAGGAAGTAAGTCTTTAAAGCTACCACTTTCAAAAACACAAGGTTCCTGTGAAGGGAAATACTGATAATAGCAAAAATCTGAAGAGACAAATGTCCTTACAGCTCATTCTGTCAGGAAAAAAACAAACCTCAAGCACCATATTTTCTGAAAATAAATAAATAATTAACATTAGGTAGTTGATAGAGTTAAAACTATTGGTGCCAGGCATGCAGCTCCACAGATCAGCAGCATTCTAAAGTACAGTTTTTCCTTAAGACTATGTGGTAATGCTATGATTTATAGTACAAAACTGACATACCTGTAACTTCAATAGTCTCAACAGGAAGGACAGAGTCCATAGCATGGTAAGATTTCAGCAGCTCCTTCATTTCTTCATCATGTGCTCTATCCAAAGCACTTTTCCCTGAACCATCCCTCTCACAGGGATTCGCTCCATGCTGTAGTAGAATCCTGGTTGCCTATTATACATTATTTGTCTTATAATTATTCTTCTTGTGGATTTATAATACAACTACACGTGTTGTATCTATCATAAGTCACAAATAATAAAGGCACAAATAAGATACTCTAAAACCTGTTACACTTGCAATCCCAATTAGACGAACAAGTTCTACTGACAATATATTATCAATACAGACTTGTATCTTACACTTACAACTTTTCCATTAAAAACAGCCATTCACAACTTGTCATGAAGCCTACTATCTTTGTTGTATTGTTGTAGAAAACAACTAAAAACCTTAAAATATCTAAATTAAAAGGAAGTGGTCAATTGTATTGAGACCAAAATACAGGAAAGAAGTGGATTTTTTTTTTAGGTATTTAATAGTGGTTTTCTTTTTTTGGTTATGTGCCCTGATGATTTTTTTTTCTAATTCTGAATCACCTGAAAGTCTGCTAAACTGTAAAATGTGGAGATAGATTAGTGGTGTCAGTGAAATAATCTACTCCTTCAAATTCAGATTACATGGAAGTATTGACAAGGTCAGAGCTTGGATGTTAAGAATTTTCATACATTTGATTTCTCATCTTCAGCATTTCTTCCCCTTTCTTACATTCAGAGTGCTCTTAAGTATCAGAAAGTATCAGAAAGTAAAAAGAATACTCGATAGAAGTTCAGAATCTTCTCCATTGTTTTTTCCCCTCACAACACTGAATAATAGCTTTCATGTTTTCAAGAACCCTACTGATAGTTTGGCAGCAGGCCTGTGAAATCATCGCCTCCATTTTATCTTTGCTCACAGAAAAAGATAAATGTGATGTAATACCACTTCTGACAGGAGTAGAAGTGGTATGTTTGAGCCAATCTGGCATCATCTTTTTATGCTCAGTACCCTGAAACATACTGTGCCAAAACAACAATTTATTTGTTCATCCAAATAAAAGGCAGACATTTGGCTGGGTTTGAGCAGTGCATTTAGTTTATCAATTAAGCATGGATTCAAAGCTGCTTCTGTGACTTAAGTTTTCTCACTATGCTTATTAGGAACCCCAAGCTCATGTTCAGAGGAAGTCCCACTCTGCATTTGTGGACCTAGGTCGCAGTTCCACAGCTACCTATGCCCTCCTGTGCTGAGGCTGTCTTAATCCTACACCATCCATGATGGGCTACCGAGGCCCACTCCTTACCTTAGCATAGTTCTTACCCAGGCTCAAAGAGCTGTTCAAAACAGAACCTTGCTTTTGTAGGACTACTTTCCCATTTGTTCAGCTCCCTGAACGAGTTTTACCCATGATCACTGAAAAGCTCATGACAATGCAAGGAAAGAGGTAAGTTCACATGTCCAGGCTTACAACTAAGAGAGCACCTGGGACAGATGGCCTTAAAGTATAATGGAACCACAGCTTAGCTGTCTACATGCAAGACTCATGACCTTATTTTGGGGTTTAGATGGACTGGGCAAAGATTTACAAAATGCACAACAGTCCAGCTAATAATCACATTCTGAATTCGATTTTTTTTTCTCAGCAGAGTGCAGATTATGCAGGACTGATTTAAACTGGCCATCATCCAAACGTTGAGACAGAAAGCACACTAGTCTCAGCTTAACTTTTATCTACAGGCACTAGCCTTGTAGTGTAGACTAGGCATATATGGGATCACCCAACTGTTATTTAAATCAGTGTTTTAACATATCATCTCTGGTTTCTCTACATAAAATGGCTGTGCAAACTTATGCAGTCTATTGCTTTGTAACTCTGAATGCCCCCAGACTGAGATTCAAGATGAGGTGAGTCCTCCAAAGGAAATATGTTGGTATGAGTCAAGAAATTACCTTGGTGAACTGCTCAGTGCAGGTACCATGACCAAGATACACAATGAACTATGAGATTTATTTGAACAGATCAAATCAGTCATGAGCTGCTCTGATGGCACTTAGGCCTTTCTGATTCCCACCTCCTTGCTCATTTTCTGAACAATTTCTCTTGCATAAATGCTGGACTTTGAATTCAGTGAGCTTTCTAAGGAACCACTGAAATCCTCCAGCTTTAAATGTAGGAAAGAGGTACCAATGTAGTGTTTATTTATAGCAGTAATTTTCTCTCATTTTTGTGCTAATATAATTTTATCATCTTCCCACTGAAATGAAGGAGGAAGACAATCCATACATACAGATGCAAGATGCTATCTGCAAGACTCCCCTATGTAGGATTAACTTTTTATGGCAACTGTTACCAGAAATATTTTTTGACAGCTGGCTCTTTAAAACCAACCACTCACAATCCTGTGAGAGGCAGGTGACCAATGGATGCAATCTTAAGTGCTCTTAGATATGTATCCCTTCCTTTGACAGTCAAAAAGACTTAACAATCTCCCCCACACTCACAGAATAAAATTTAAGTTGAGATGGATTTCCTTAACAGTAAATGGATTTTTTTTTTAAACAGGAATGAAAAAAAATCTATGGTTCAGTAAAATCTACAAAAGGGAGAAATTTATAACTGAATGTGTTTTTAAAATTTTAAATCTGGTATTTTCTTTGGTTATTGTGATACTACTTTCACTTCAGTGCAGCTACTCCTGATTTTACATAATGTAGAATCATAGAACCATAGAATCGTTTGGGTTGGAAGGGACCAGTAAATTAAAAAAAATGGTTGATTTTTAAACAGCAGGCCCAGGGTTGTTTGTTTTTTCTTTACAAAAAATATTATTTTTTATGAGGGCAGTGAGACATTGGAACAGGTTGCCCAGAGAACTTGTACATGCTCCACCACTGGAAGTGTTCAAAGTCGGGTTGGATGGGGTTTTGGGCAAGCTGACCTAGTGAAAGATATCTCTGCCCATAGCAGGGAGGTTGGGTTAGGTGATCAAATTGAGAATGCTCAATTTCAGTATTACCTTTAAAAAGCCCAGTACTTGGGAGAGAAACATGGGGAGCTTCTGTGGTTTTTTTTATTTCTCTGCTGGACTGAAAAGTCAACTAACTGTATAATTTCAACTGTGATTATTGAAAAATATTCCTTTCTGTAATTTTGATAATTTTAAAGAATACTGGTTTATTTGCCAAATGCAAATCTACACTAAAAGTGTGTTAGTAACTTTGACTTTCCTTATTTAAACCAGGATTTTGCTTTGCTAACCCTATGCTGGAAATCAGGCTCGGGAAATCTAACGTAAAAGAAAAATGTACCTCCAAATAATTGCCAAAAACAGCATCGTGTATTGGCAAAATACCATCCAGACTTCTGCTGTTAACATCAGCACCAGCTTTCAGTAATTCTAAGATCACTTCAGTAAATCCCCCATTGGAAGCTTCATGAATTGCTGTCCAACCTAAAAAAAGCAAAATTACTCATATAGTATGCATCTGATTTGGAAACATTCATACAGATCACTAATTAGTGAACGTACACGTTGCTGCATTTGCTGTACTTATTATAAGCAACAGACTACTCTCTTTAAGATAACTCTTATACAAACAAGCATCCTGTAATGCCAAGGTGAATTATTTCCTGTGTAATTCAGTTTACTTTAGAGAAAAATGTAACCAATATTAACCAGAAAAATACTGTTTACTTTTCTACTACACTACTAAAAATAAAAGAAACAAAACAATAGAGTAGAAAGACTGTAAAAACTCAGAAGCATAATTTTAATGCTGATTTCTGACAGGCATCCAGAACAGAATACCATCCATTTTGAGACTATAAAACCAGAAATGCATTATATCTTTAGGTAGGAAAAAAAAATATCTTGTAATCTGATTTCTGTCCTCATTTCCTAAGGAAATAAAATCCATGTGAATGCACTTCACATGTATGTATTCATATGCATAAGCATTAATTTTTCTACCAAACATTCAAGTCAACTTTCTGCACATATCTCTGAAAATGTGCTTTTCAGAAGCGGAGCAAGACATAATTAACGCCCTCGCTGAAAAAAGGGCTACATTAGCTCCATGCTGAGACATAAAATCCAGAGATTCACTGATTATGCTTGCACTTGTTGAATTACTTTCTTTCCTCCTCACAGTTATATCATAAATCAAGAATCCACAACTATATTAGAAATACACAAATTACATAAGACTATACATGCAAGAAATCCTACAAAATTGTATCATAAAACAAGCCCAAAATAGAGCAGTATTTAAACCTGCATAGTCCTGTTCATTGACACAAATTCCAGATGATATCAGAGTTCTCACTAAAGACAAATCTCCTCTCTTAGCAGCAATATGCAGCCGAGTTTCTCCTTTTGCATTTCTGTTCTTTTTCTTTGGTCTCCCAGCTGTTGTAATTACAGCTTCTTTTCTGGCAGATAGGGAGGATTCTAAACAGATATTGGGTGTTTATTAGGAACCACAGAAAGCATTTCATTATAAACAAAGTATTAAGCTTCACAACTAATTTGAATTAATGTAAATGTGTGCAATACTGTGGCCTTAATTATTCAATAACATTAACTGCCTACATCAGAAGGTTAGAAAGTACTGCGTAACAGCTCAGATAACAAATAGACCCTATACAAAAGAATTTACTGTTCAAACAAGGGCAAGCTGGATTAGGAACTGACAAAAAATGTAGCATGGTTGAAGTTTTATACTCTATAGAGGTAGGGAGTACGTTATATTTTTCCATGAGCTGCTTTCAAGTTACCAGGCATGCTTGCTAAATATATAAAGTACACACATAAAAGTATTTAAGAAATTATATAAAAGTGAAGACTTGACCATCACCTCTTTTCCATTCTTGACTCTGTATCAGGGAAGAAATATGTTTCTACATAACGTATTTTTACAGGTGTGATGTGAAAAAGTCCTGTGGACTGATTACAAATCTTTGCTTAATATCTAGTGACATAGTTGAACTGCCTTTTAATTAAACCTCTGCCGGATTGGACCCATGACTGTAAATACATTTATTTTAATCCTTCTCTTACTGGTTTACAAAGCAAACAACATCCACTTTAAATTTTAACATGTGATCATCAGACATGTCCTAATTCTGAGGCTTCAGGTAACAGATGTAAAATTTTAAGAGATACAAAGGAAAATACAGGTTTTAAAAAGTACTGATTGTGTGTATACAGTAAGGGCAACACCCTCCCCCAGACTGCTACCAAAAAAGACAGAGTGTGTAAATCTTCAAAAGCTCTATCATGCATGTTAGCTTTTTTTCTAACTCCTGTCCCTACTGTTATAGTACTGTGCTATCAGATTTTTTTTAAAGTTCACTGTGTTCTTTCTCTGATTTCTTGAAAATTTCTTAATTTGTCTGAAAAAAGGAAAGCGTAAGGTTGTAAATTAACATTTTGTAACTTTTATCCATGTTTTTTTAAATTATTCCTATGAACAATTAGCTGCTGCATCCTAAGCATTTCCTCTTTCCATCAGATGAGCTGTCTTCTCAAATATTTTCAGATATCAGTACCCATTGCTATCAAACATCTTCCATGACTTGACAGGTGCCTTTTTTCAGCCTCTTCCTGCCTTCTGGAAAATTTGCTTTTCTAACATTTCCTTTAAGGTAAACTTGTAATCTAAGACTGTTTAGAAGAATATGAAATACATATTGCAACTATATTTAAGACAGACCTACAGTCAGGATACACCCATACTAATTTTAAACTACCCAGATTATGACAGCATGGAGCTTACTGTAGCATATTCTAACCTGTCAGAAAGCATGGGCCTCTTTGCATGGAGGGTGCTTGGTCCACACTATAATGGCAACCAGAAGAGCTAAAGAGTTTGTTTTTTAAATGAAAACTGAGATTCTAGAGCACACAGAAGGGTCACATTATTGAAATACTCCTCCAGTCTGAAGACCTTCTTTACTCTAAGATAATGTATTGTGTTTTGTCTAAAAGATTTTGGGTCTGAACTCCCCAAGCAATCATCCCCTTTCTGGTTCTTCCCCTTTGATTCATTCATTCATGATTTGGGACTCTTTAGAGAAAAAAAAAGGTGCACAACAGCCCATTAAGCTAATGACCCTTAGCAGTGTTGGCTGCAAGTGAAAAGAAATAATTGCAAAGTTTTTCCAGTTAAATGGTCATGAATAACAGTTTTCTTCATGGTTGTTAGGAAACGTTTGCAAAAGCATAATGGGACATTGGCATGTGAATCACAAAATACTCATTCTCTGTGGAATGCATTTCTAGGTGGGTCATGAGCAAGAAAGATCAGGAACTTGGCAAAATCAAAATCCAGTCAGCACACGTGCAAAGATAAAACAGAGAGATTGAAATGACCAGCAATCAGAATAGATCAGCCTGCCATACCTCAACAACTTCCAGTATATCCTCTATCAAAAAGACATTTGAATACTTCAACATTGGTCTATTCTTTCCACAGATTGAACTATAAAAAAAGAGGCAAAGAATCTGTACTTTCCTGCTGTATATGCAGAATACGAATGTTGAGGGCCTAGTAAGTGATTGTAGATGAAAGTGACACTGCAACATTTAGGAAGAAAAGATTTTCATTCAAGAACAGCATAATGTAAGGAAGATCACTGGGACACAGGAACAATCAGATCAGATACAAAAGCCAGTTAATGATGAAGAGGCATGAGACAGCAAAAAATCGGAAAACTGCATGTCAGAAAACATTATCCCATCTTGCACTTTCTTCTGTTGGAATCTGAATGCCATTGTCCTGGTCTCCAAAGCTACTATTGCCTTCAACTGTATGAAGGGCTATACTGTCTTGCATCACCTTTCAAACAGCAACATTCTCTTGGGATGGAGGAAATAATTAAATTTTAGCTGAATAAAATACTACCTGAAGATTCTCTTTTGAGGGAAAAAGTAATCTGTGAAATGCTATTCCAGAAAAGATCAAAATGTAAGACACATTTGGAACACGTTTTTTAAAACCAGAACTGTATATATTGAAGGCAAAAAATATAAAGGAAAAAAAAATTTAAAAAATGTACTAATGCACATAGACCTTATCATAAAGATTGAGCAGGAACATAGGAGCTACAAAAAAGGACATTGATTTTAAAGAAATAATTTCTATGTTCAGTGCTTATTCTTCCAATAAATGTCATCATCCACTGCTAATTATCAGATGTGCCATGGATTTGTTTTTTCCAGAATGAAGTAAAAAGGCATTCCTATGATAGAGGGAACCAACTTGGAGATAGTAAAGCTAACTACTGACACTGCCAAATACTGGACAGAAGTAACACAAAGCACCTACTCCTTTCCTTGTACCTTCAACTTCCAAAAGAAAACACAAGCTTGCAGTCGAGAAACTCAAGAGAGCAGGAACTTAAGATGAGTTGAAAACTAATAACCACCTGAGACAGGAAGAGGAAACAGTATTCTGTACACCTGAAGGCAGAAGAGGACAGGAAGATTGTGACTATCAAAAGAAAAAG
>NW_010194436.1:0-7449 GCF_000695765.1 Mesitornis unicolor | reverse complement strand
AGTTTCCTGAATAGCTTTTGTCATGTGTTACAGAACATTGCAGAGATTGGCTTATGACTCCTTAATTCAACTTATAAGACTAGTGAGCATCCAGACAAAGTCTCCAAAGAGAAGGAGAGTACTAAGCAAAAACCAAAAACAGGTAAACAAATGAGTATGTTGATAATACGCAAGCAGATTATTTGTCCATACTGTGTGTGTGCGTATGTGTGTGTGTGTGTATGGGTGAGCGTGTATACCTGTTATACATATTAAGTATACACACTGTTACATACACTGGTTTTAAAAGCATTTAATGGATTTAATGGTCTCATTGATTTTCAAAGCATGTATGATCTAATCCATGCTAGCATTCATTTATCTCCCACTCAAAGACAACCAAAGTTTGACCAACAGACCCCAGCAACACGTAACTGCAGTCCAAGGAAGAAACTATTTTTTTTGCTGCATACACTTGGGAAAAATAAATCAAATGTTATATCCACACAGAAATACATATGCACTCACACATACTTCTATGAAGCTATACATATAAAAACCACTTTCTACTATGTATGTATATACAAAGCACACATTTACACTGACAGAGTAGTTATATGAAAGGAAAAGTTCAGAGAGAACTGAGCTGGAAACAATTATAAATAAAAAACAGTTTGAAGAAAAAATGTCAACAAAAATATGAATAATAGCTAGGAAGTATTTCACCACACTCAAGATGAAAAGCTGCACTGGTTTAAAAATTCACCCCATTTAGCAAGGGAATCAGAGAGCAATAGTAAATGAGAAATTAAAAAATGAGAAGTGAATGGTACCCAATATAAATAAGGAGTTGTGGAAAACTGCTGTGCAAAACAAAAGAATAGAGGCAGATAAACGTAGACAGCTAGGGTTCTAAGAAGGCAGTATTTTAAAATCTATCAAAACCAGAAAAAATAATTCCCAAACTCTTAATTACTAGAGAGAAATGATGGAATTGTCTAAGATCATAAAAAAAGACAAATACTCTATTCTGTATCAAGGCAAAGCTATAGAAGAAATTTCTGTCATCTAATGATACAGTTCTTTTCATTTCAATCCAAGTTAAGGAGAATGCCAACTGGTAGAAGGATAAACATTTTGAAACAGTGGTCCAGATACATTACATTAAGAGAGGAGGGATCCCATCTGAACTGCAGGTTATGGTTTTGGTTAAGTGCCATGGTTCTCTGGTTCCAGAAAGAACCAAAGCACACAAGATGACTGCCAGATTTACCAAAAAAGCAGTAAGTGAAAAATACTTGGGCGTGATGACAAGTAATCAGTCGGATCGGAGCTCTGTTGTGATGGTAAGGCTAAAAGATAAATGCAAGTCTCAGACATAGGATGAAACTGCTAAACAGAAAGCTGTACATGCAGGCAGAAGAGAATGTAATCACCGGAAGATGAAACATCCCTATCCTTGAATAAGTAGGTCTGTTTCTATACTACAGCTAAAGCCAAATGTACCAGTACAATCAGAGGCTATGCTGATTTGATCCTGATCTGCACAAAGTCTATAAAATGTAAGTGGATATATGTATGTCAAATATACGGAGAGTCAGGTTTTCTTCTTTGGTCTGTGACACATAAAACAGCCAACTGAAGACCAATTTAGTGTTACTTTAAACTATCAGTTATGTAACACAGTTAACTAAGGATCAATTTAATGTTATTTTAAGCTCTTAGTTATGATCCTGCATCCCTTCAACTGCAATGCCAAAAGGCTGATAAATGTAGCATACAGAAAACAGAGAACAGAAATTCTGGAAATATTTCAGGTATTTGGAACTCACTAGAGTATTTGCTCAACATGCTATATGTATTTTCCCAAACTTTTCCTCATGTATTACAGAAAGCCTTCTTCATGTGTGTCTGGGAAAAAACCCCCACGTTTTTATAAAATAATATTAACTTTTCACCTGATTTCTTGGATGTTTGCTGTTCTGACGCTGGACCAAACTGCGACTGTTTAGATGAAACCTTGTTTTTGCTGCTATTGGAATACAAGGCTGTCTTTTGGCTTGACTCCTGAGGGCCTAATCTTATTCTTTTAGTTTGGACTTCTTCCGTTTCAGAAAACCATGAAAGCATGCTGGTCTTCGCACTTCCTTTTTCTCCCTTTTTTTCAGTGCCTCCTGTTCCACTTACTCCAGCAAACACTTTTTCATCTGTTGATTTAACAGAAGAACCTAAGAGTATCTATGGCATAATACTCAGTAATTTCAGAAATTATAACTGATATTAAAATGAATGTCAAAATGACCACTTACTCCAGGTTATAAAATGCCTGCAATAACGCTCTTGGTTTTTGAAAATACATTAACATAATAAAACCTTTATCCACTATTCACCATATGTTCATCCAAATTGAATCTAAAACAATTCAAAGATTCTTTCGTGAAAATATGACATTTATTCATTCTTAGGTATTAAAAAAACAAGGTACTTAAAATTTTCGTTCTAATTACTGTAATGACTATTGCAGTCACATTTCGGTAAATACAATGGAGACTTAGATATAGAACAGCCGTCTCAAATACATAAGTGACTAAACATTTAATCTGGCATAGTAGACTGTACCACAACACATTCCATGTGTTTGCTATTTATTTATGGCAAAACAGATTCTCTGAAGATCCACAGCTGTTTTTTTTTTTAAATAAAAGACACAGAATATTTACAACAAACTCATAAAATAATTATTTTGAAACAGAACATGGCACCTGTTTTCTGGGAGGTTTCTTTCTGCATATTTTCCACAATCGAAATGAATACGGAGACTTACTGTCTGCATTAACACCAAAATGCAAATCTGCTTTTGAGCTGGTCTCCTGAAGGTCCTCTCTCTTTAGTCTAACTTTTCATGGAGTTGTAAAACTATAGACTCCATCTTTAAACTACTAGCATTTTCAGTTTCAGTGTGACAACTTCCAACACTACCTTCTGCATTAAGCAGGATCCTTCCTTTCTTGGTGGCGGAGCTTTTTGTTCAATAGTACTTTGTACACTACCTGTAGAATTACAAGGATTTCCAGAAACACTTTCTCCATTAGTAACTGCTAAAAGCTTACCTGCTAACAGTGCTTCTGCATTTGCTTGAAGTGTCTGCTCAGTGCAGCTGGTTCCACCTTCAGATATGTTAGTATAAATGTTTAGCACCTCATTTACAACAGTCTGTTGCCGTATGTCTGTGCTGGCTGAATCCATAAGATTTGCCCGCATTGGTTCTGACTCATCTGTCTGTAAGGAAACCTGTTCAAACAATGGCAAAGAGAGTTTTAAACTCAGAGCCTCTCCATTATTTTGTTTGCATCAACATCAGACTTAACTTGATTTGTCAAGTTTTGCAAAGGAATAATTTGTTCTGAAGGTATCCTCATATCAGTATTTAGATTCCTGTCACTCAAACTACTGCTGTTACTCTGCTTGAGACTGTGTTGATCATTGTCGTAACTCCTGACTTCCTATTGTAACTTTAAACCGGTTACATTGTGAGAGGAAGTCAAAGCAAGCAAGAATCAAGTTCTGTTAAGTCAGTAGCCTGACAATGCTGTGCAGACACTTTTTCTCCAGAAACCACTGATGTGGGGCAACACAAACTGGTGATTTCCTCCCCTACTACAACAGAAGTTGCTAAGCTGCCACCAGTTCTGCCCTTTTCTTCTGTAAATGGACTTAGCTCAGTTTTTCTACAACACTAAATGGGATGCAACAATTATTATGAGAAACAGCAGCAGTGTGGCCCATTTCATTCAGGCCAGCATAATTTAACTGTTACTTGGTTTTTTACATGGATCTAAACATGAGGTCCATCTAACATGAGACATTATTTCTGAATAGTTTTACTCTTGGCCGTAGCCTCTGCTGTAAGAATAGCAGATCTACTTGTTTTTTTTGAACTTGTATTTTTTTCATTTGGTTTTCTGCCTTCAGAATCCTGAAGAAATTTAATTTTTACATATTTCACCAAATTTGGTTTTCTGCTTTGCTCATTTTTAATAAAACTTTATTTTATGCTTTAGTATTATCATGTTGAACTGTGCTATCTATATTTAATTCTCTCTACAAAACAGGGCATATACTTAATTTATTTTCATTTGCTGATCAATTGCTTTATTATATATTAAAAGAAAACCGTGCTATTATAAAATTAACTGATTTCCTCTGCCTGTATAGCTTTTTAAGAGAGCAGGACAAAGCAATTAAGGAACTATGAAATATGTATATAAAAGTGTAAAAAATAATCTGTGAAATCCAATGATAAATGTTACTGAAGTGCTTTACACTTTCATTTATTTCTGAAAATTGGACTGGTTTCACATTAATGCTCTGCATTTAAAGAATTAAAGCTATGTTGCTCCTGTGGTCATATATCAGAGCTACAGTATCGCATTTCTGGCAAACCTGTCTGCAGTGATTCTAGAAAATTATAAAGACAGGGAAGTCACACAGCAAAACCATGCAGAATTAACTTATAGCAATCTCACCACAAATCTGCTCCAAAGGCTAATGATAACTAGAATTATCCTGTTGTTTACTTTGTATCTGGAGATAGAACCAGAACACAAACACTGCACCAACTCACACAACTACTGAAATCACCAGTTACACAGCCACAGTGATAGTTTTTTTTCCCAGTTAAATGTTTACACTTTCTATTCATCAATCAACTGACGTTTTAAAGTGTAATCTAAGATAATACACCATGGGTGCTGTTATAGCATAACGTTTCTAAGGACACCATGGACTGTACTACTGTGGGTAACAAGGACAGTTTCATAACCACACAGAACTTCAAGAAGCAAGAATAAAGTGTCTGTACACTCTGCGTTGTATGTTTCAGGTACTACCAGTTACCATTCTTCAAAGAGGAGAAAAGGAGGAGAGAATGCAGCTGTTAATGCCAATAGCTGTTGTGCTACATGCAAACAAACTATGACCCAAGTGACTGATATGGTGTCTTGTCCTCATGTGAGGCACTAGCTCCTGCATCTTACTGAGGTGTCATGACATAATTATGCAACTCCTGTGCAAGACAGTAGCTCCCTAACCCTCTTCTAGAGAAACCCAGCACAACACACTACAGAGAAGCAAGCAACACATATCCTACTGCTACAAGCCAGGCAACATATTGCAGTTTCAGTCAGGTTTCTGCAAATACAAAGAGGCACTGATATACCATGCTTGATGTAAATTACTGCTGCAGCACTTGCAAAAACTCAGCAAGAACCACTGTCCATTAAAGTCAGCTGATTGACTCTGTCTTGTATCTTCATGAGGCTGCAGCTTATCCCAAGTACCAGTAAGGATTAGCAACTACTTGCTAAACAATTGTCATAACACTGACTTCTGTTTTGGTCCCTGCTGGCTATGAAGCACCTAGAAGACTATGTGCTGGTTTTGAAACACCTTTCAGGAACAGTCATCTGCTTTAGTATACTGAAGACTTCTAGCAAGACCATAATAATTCAGCATCAAATTAACATCAGAATTCTTTGTAAAGATGTACCTGGTGCAGGTTTTTATCCTTTACGCTTTGAGTATTTAACATATTCTTTGAATCATCTCCACCTGAAATGGAAATGAAAGACAGGAAGAAACCAGAATTGAAAAAAAACAACGTAATTCTTTACTTTGCATATATATGCATATATAGCATCTTGTGCCAACTATCTTGTGTGTAGCGGTACTTACCACATATAGCTACCCAGAAAAATTATCAAGCCATAAGGGTTTTATTAGAATCTAAAATGTATCAACATATAAATTAAAATGTTGGAGTTTGATGTTTGTTGCAGATGGCATCTTGTACAAACCAGGACTGGTGAGAGTAAAGTATGACATTATGCTTCCAAATTTTTTTTGAAGATTAGTGACCTGAGAAATTCCTTTTGAAACTTAGATGAGCTACTCCATTTCCCTAACTTCTAACAGGGTTCCCTGATCCCCAAGAGACTTTTCTGAAGCCAGTGATGGTGAGATGATTACCTCACCTTTTAGCTTACATTTTTCAGTATATAGCATATTTGGGCAGGGAAAGGGATGGAGTAGCTAAAGCCAAGTCACTGGTATCAAAACAGGCAGGGATATTCCCCAGCACCAACTCAGTGCTTTGCCCATGGTTTGCTTTAGCTTTCCAGCTACCCTCTGTGCTGACAAGGTGGCATAAAAAGAATATAGCAGTTAAAAAGATCTTATCTCATGTATAAATACACTTTCTTAATCCATGCAACTCTACACATTTACTTCTGACCAATATGCTTTTAAACCTAGACTAGCCACACCATAGTGAAAAATATCTAACTCATCACCTTTTGTTATTTCATTCTGCAACATGAACCTCAGCCCTAAGATTCACCCAACAACCCATGCTGGAACCAGCCTTAAATTTAAGAGGCATTTCACAGCATGGCAACCGTTTCTCCACCACTTCAGGGAATCTGACATCACAGATGTTAACCCTAGGTCCAGGATCACTGTTAGTCCACTGGATCTTGCCAGTCTCAGTCCTAAATTAAGCCAAATGGCCAAGCTACTGAGCAATGGTTAAGCCAAATCCTAACCCAAACCATGGTTTTGAGCATATTTTAGTCCACCAATCTTTGTAAGGCTCAGAATATCTAGATGACCTTTGATGGCTGCAGCCCTAATCTCTAATAATGGGACCTCCCAAATACAGCAGTTCCTATCCAGCTAATCTCTCAGTAGTATTAACCTTGGTTTCACTCACATTTGAAGCCAGTAACTCCTGCCTAATCCTACTACTCTGACTCTAAACTTACAGAATCACAGAATGTTTTGGGTTGGAAGGAACCTTTAAAGATCATCTAGTCCAACCCACCTGCAGTGAGCAGGGACATCTTCAACCAGATCAGGTTGCTCAGAGCCCTGTCCAACCTGATCTTGAACGTTTTCCAGGAAGGGGCAACTACCACATCTCCTGGCAACCTGTTCCAATGTTTCACCACCATCACCGTAAAAAAAATATTTCTTCTGTCTAGTCTGAATCTACCCTCTTTTAGTTTAAAACCATTACCTCTTGTCCTATAGTAAAAGGCTCTACTAAGAAGGCTACCTCTATCTTTCTTATAAGCTCTCTTTACGTACTGAAAGGCTGCAATAACGTCTCCCTGGAACCTTCTCTTCTTCAGGCTGAACAACCCTCTCTCAGCCTGTCCTCATAGGAGAGGTGCTCCAGCCCTCTGATGATTTTTGTGGCCCTTCTCTGGACCTGCTCCAGCAGGTCCACATCTGTCTTGTATCGAGTACTCCAGAGCTGAACACAGTACTCCAGGTTGGGTTTCACCAAAGCAGAGGGGCAGAATCACCTCCCTCACCCTGCTGGCCACACTTCTGCTGCTGCAGACCAGGATATGGTTGGTTTTCTGGATTGCGGAGTGCACTTTGCTGGCTCATGTCCAGCTTTTCATC
>NW_010194435.1:26776-42164 GCF_000695765.1 Mesitornis unicolor | reverse complement strand
GCCTTTAGGGCCGAGCCTGCGGGCCCGCTTGGGGACAGAGGGGACAAGAAGCCCTCCTGGCCTGAGAGGGAGTCGGTGGTTGTATCTGGTAGCCCAGGCCGACTTCAAGAGTGGGGCAGCACTGGGAGACTTCATCGGTTTTGTTGGCTAATAATAACTGTGATGTTAGTGCAAAGAACCCTCGTTTTGGAGTAAAAGGGCTCTTCTGCTACAGCTCCCAGCCCTGTGTCAAGTTCACAGCCTGAAATGCTGCTGCGCGGAAGTTATAAATTCGGTCCTGTGCACCGCACCCGCGCTGGTCAGCAAAGTCCTTGCGGCTGCAGGCAGA
Organism: Mesitornis unicolor; assembly: GCF_000695765.1. Classification (NCBI taxonomy): domain Eukaryota; kingdom Metazoa; phylum Chordata; class Aves; order Mesitornithiformes; family Mesitornithidae; genus Mesitornis; species Mesitornis unicolor. Next base: position 41,836 of record NW_010194435.1, on the reverse strand, counting down.
GGTTGCTGAGAGGCATCAGAATCCAGAAGCAGCGGCACGGCGCGCAATCGGGGAGAGGGTGAAAGTCCTCTGGACTTTGAAGTGCTTTATATGGCTCCAGATTGCTAGAGCAAAGGCCTGCGGTCGAGTTTGATAGCAGTAGCGTAGGAGTAGTAGCTTTATAGCACACTTGGCTTAATGCCTTGCCGTGACTGTGCTCTTTGCTGCAGAGACAAAACCCCAGATTATAACTTAGCAGTGCAAAGATAAAGTCCTTGCTGGCAGGTGGGGGTTCAGCACCAACCTTGTACCTTGAAAAGGGAACTGTGACCATCAACCTGCTCTGCCAAGTGGGAACGTGGTATATTTTCAGTGTGTTATATGTCACGCACTAACCTCTATTACATGTGGACTCTTCTTCGTTACTTGAGGTTTTCAGTGTTCTTAATGATGGTTGTTTACCAGACTTCATGTGGACAAAGCCAGCTGATGTCTTCATCTTGCTCCGTTGATAATAATCTCTTTGCAAATGAGAAATAAAAGGCTCTGGTCCCTGACAGCCCCTCATGAGGGGTGCTGGCGCTGCTGAAATAGGAAGGCTGATTGCACCAGTTCCATGAGTTGGCCCATTTTCCCCAGCACTGACAAATTGTGCTGGTGGGACAGCACAGGAGACACTGAAACCTCACTGCTTTGTGGAGGCAGCAGGTGGAGACAGGCATTAGCTGGGATTTGGTTTGGAAAGGGAATGGTCTCAGTGCCCGGAGAGGTCTCCGCTGTCTCCTGCTGCATCATGCAGTACTGTCCTGGGTCACACAGACAAATGATGTCTGAGGTTTGGGGTTGTGCAAGAGCACTTGTGCCAGTTGGTTGTGAGGAAGGGTCCTTGTGCTCACTTGCAGCCAGGGAGGGTGGTGGAGCACTCGGGGCCAAGCAGTTCCCAGCAGTGCGGGCTGACAGGGAGCAGGAAGGAGGGAGAAGCGTGCAGCACGGCCCTGCTGCTGGGTGCACCTTCTGCTCCATGCTTTCATCTCAGGCCTGCGCGAAGATGCGCAGAGCTGTTGAATGCAAACCACATGGGCCCTGGTGTCTCCTGGCCTGCAGAAGTTGGTAAATGCCAGCAGCTGCATAGCGCTGGGGGCTGTTCACTGGCTTGTGTCTCTGAGACGGTTCCTGGAAGCTGCAGGGGTGAGCATCGCTCATCCAGCCAGTGCCTTTTTACCTAAAAGTTTTGGTTATTATTGCTGTTGTGGTAGGTTTTATTATTATTTTATGGAAGGATGACCTTAGTGGTACAAAGTCACCGTTCCCCAGCTCCTTTCAGCTCAGGTGATTTCTCAGCAAGTTTGTGTTTGCCTGTGTTGTAATTCTCAGTTTACCTCTCATTCCCAGAGCTTCCTCAGTTTCCTTTTGCGTTTGAAAACTGCATTCACAACATCCCTGGGCACAGAGTTCCACAGGTCTGTTTTCTGCTGCATGAAAAAAAACCCCTTTTGGTTTGTTTTGAATCTGTTTCCTGGCTTCATTCTGCACACACATACCTGCCCGTAGCGAGCTGCCACTTCAGCAGTCACACCCCGAAATAGTAACGGGCTCTTTTTCTGTGGCAGCACCACGATGGCTGTTCTCTCAAAGGAGTATGGGTACGTCATCCTGACGGGGGCTGCCAGCTTCGTCTTGGTCATGCACCTCGCACTGAAAGTGGGCAAGGCCCGCAAGAAGTACAAGGTGGAGGTGAGTGCTCAGGCCGGGGGAAGGTCGGAGCTGGTGTGCAGGGCATGTTACAGACAAGCAAGGTAACCCCTTGCTTATTTTTGGGTGACTTGCTGATATATCCTGCCCCACCAAATGGATGTAGAGGGGGAAGGGATGGAGCTGCCATTCTGGCTTTCCAGACTGAAGCAGACAGCACGACAGAGCTTGGGGTTTGGCACATCAGGTGCTGCGCACTGAGCTGAGATGGCTGAAAGCACAAGGCTCTGAGCTCAGAAACGCTGACGAGCAAGAAAGTGCCCAGCCCTCTTTCCCTGTAAAGAAAGCCAGTGCAGCACTGGGGACAAAGGGCGGTGGAACAAAAGTGACAGGAAGGTTTCTCAAACCCAGGAGGAGCATGTGAGCCCTATCACAAGAAGCCTTTCAAGGTGACCTTTCCATGGCATCTGTGGAGAAGCTTGTGAGCTGGGCAGGGCCGTGGGCTGGGTCGGGGTGGCCCTTCCTGAGTCAGGGCCACGGCAGCTGGAGCTGCTGTGCCACTTGGCTCGGCATAGAAACGCCACTCGAGGAAGTGGCAAGGAGGGGTGGGTGCAAGGACAGCCCCCAGCAAGCACTGCAGGTCCCGGGTGCCTGTTCACAGAATCACAGAATCACACAGAATCCCAGACCGTTAGGGATTGGAAGGGACCTCCAAAGCTCATCCAGTCCAATCCCCCTGCCGGAGCAGGAACACCCAGATGAGGTTACACAGGAAGGCGTCCAGGCGGGTTTTGAATGTCTGCAGAGAAGGAGACTCCACAACCTCTCTGGGCAGCCTGGGCCAGTGCTCTGTCACCCTCACTGAGAAGAAGTTTCTTCTCCAATTTAAGTTGGGGTGACCCTACTCCTGCTGCATGAAGACAGGGTTGCAGCAAAGCTGCCCCATGGGTACGGTGCACAGAGCACAATTTCAGCTGCAGCCAAGGGGCGGTTCTGCCGTGGTGAGGAAGGCAGTGTCCTCCCAGCCTGTTCCTGGCTAATGGGATGAGATTTCAACAGGGAGGTCACCCAGTACCTGGCCATCTTCTCTTCAAATCAGGGCCACCTGCACGGTAGTCAGGTTGCAGGGAGTTCAGGAACCAGCCTGAGGCAAGCAGCAGATTTGCTCATACGCTGCTGCTGGTTTATTTTTTTGGCAGTATCCAGCCATGTACAGCACCGACCCTGAACACGGGCATATGTTCAACTGCATCCAGCGTGCACACCAGAACACGTGAGTACCACGTATGAATGCGCACCTTGAAAATGCAGAGAGGGCTGGGGAACAGGGCCTAAAGCGAGAGACTTGCTGCTGCTGAGTGCTTGGGTTCAGGCTCAGCACCTGAGGAAAATGCACAGCCACGTCATGTTTAGCAGTAAGGCTGTGCTGGCTCCTCATCACGCCTTAGACCATGAGAGGGGTGCTGTGAAGCAGCCTCCTCTTCCCCAGTGCTTGCCTCTTTGCCTCCCTGGGTGGATATTAAGGCATCAGAAATCGTGTTTCCAAAGGAGCCTGTCTGGGGGCTGCTGATCTGTTGTGCTGCCCAGATCTCCCTGGGGAGATGATAAGGTCGGCCAAGCTGCAGCAGCACATCAGAGGCGTGCTGGGAGGAACAACATGCCTGTGCATGCTCAGATTCCCCATTTCCTCCATCTGTGGCCACAGTATTGAGCACAGCTCTCCTGAACATGGGACTCATGAATCGGGCCCAGCTGAAACCTGGGCAGGGGATGCTTACAGCTTCCATGTTTCTGGAGTTTCCTCTTCGTAAGCAACTTGAGCACAAACACAACCAACCTCCTTGCTTTTATGTTCAGGTTGGAAGTTTACCCCGCCTTCCTGTTCTTCTTAGCCACCGGTGGACTCCACCACCCGGTAAGTGAAGTTGCGGTGCAGGTCTGCACAACCAAACTGCTCTTGCACCCTGATGGAGGGGGCGAGGGGCAGGAGGCCAGGCTAGCCCCTCTGGAGGCAGCAGGCTGCTTCACCAGCCACATCTCACTTCACAGCTGTGTTCTTTATGAAAATAGTAGTAGTAGAAGGTCTTGTGCAGGAGAACCACAAGTATTTAATAAACTCATTCCTGCTGCTTCAGTTCTTAGACCCCTTTCCTTCCTCTAAGGGTGCCTTTGGGACAAACCAAAGCACTCTAGGCCATGAGTGGGAAGGGTCCCTTCACCCCTGCCTGGTTCTTCCAAGCCTGCAGGGTCCCACTGAGCTTACAGCAGTGCCACTCAGCAGCTGGCTGTGTGGAGAACAGGAACCCTTCACAGAATCACAGAACATCAGGGATTGGAAGGGACCTCAAAAGCTCATCCAGTCCAATCCCCCTGCCGAAGCAGGAACACCCAGATGAGGTTGCACAGGAAGGCGTCCAGGCGGGTTTTGAACGTCTGCAGAGAAGGAGACTCCACAACCTCTCTGGGCAGCCTGGTCCAGTGCTCTGGCACCCTCACTGAGAAGTTTCTTCTCCAATTTCAGTGGAACCTCCTGTGTTCCAGTTTGTGTCCGTTACCCCTTGTCCTATCATTGTTTGTCACCGAGAAGAGCCTGGCTCCATCCTCGTGACACTCACCCTTTATATATTTATAAACATGAATGAGGTCTCCCCTCAGTCTCCTCTTCTGCAAACTAAAGAGACCCAGCTCCCTCAGCTGCTCCTCATAAGGGAGATGCTCCACTCCCTTGATCATCTTTGTAGCCCTACGCTGGACTCTCTCCAGCAGTTCCCGTCCTTCTTGAACTGAGAGGCCCAGAACTGGACGCAATATTCCAGATGCGGTCCTTCTCCCATGTAAACGCCCTTTCATGAGGAGTTATTCTGGTGATCGTCCCACTCACTTTCATTACAAAAGGAGGTACGTGAAGGATCAAAATAAGCCTGGATTATGTGTAACTGAAAGATGCAGACAGCTCACGAGGAGGCAGGTACATGCAAGAGGCCAAAGCCAGCAGCTCGCTCTTTGCCACCACCAGACAAATCAGGTCCTTCCTGAATATTCCTTTTTGGAGAGGGAAGGAAGCATAGGCAGATCTGGGAAACTGGAGCCAAGTTGCAGCAAGCTCTAAATTAAGAGGCAAAGTGCAAGTTTCTAACAGCTGCAACAGGAAAACCTGTACCCCCACTGAAGACAGTGGAGTGGAGCTTGGGGCAGCTGCTGCCTCCAAGATCCTGGCACCTGGTCTAGCTCACTAATGGGACAGTGGTGAAATGAGATTCAGCACCTGCTGTCTGTATGACTTAAATCATTCCTTGCCTGGGAAGAGCTGAGCTGCAGAACAGGAAGACTCTGCAGCACATCCCATGCTACCTCCCCATAGGCATCATGAAAGCAACTCGTATACAAAGCCCACCCTAGCCCACTGCATCCGTCACCCACCTTCATCAGGCTGGCTCCCAGTTGTCCTAACAAGGTCAGGACTCACACGGTACCTGGTGATCATTTCTTTGAAGCAGGGCTGCTGTTAACAGCTAAGTACATGCAAGCAGCAAGTCTCCAAAACCTTTAATGCTTCCCCTTTCTCTCTAGCGGCTTGCCACGGGGCTTGGCATCACCTGGATCCTTGGGAGAATCCTCTATGCCCATGGCTACTACACAGGAGGTATGGCTTTACAGCAAGGAAGGTGCTGGGAAATGCAGATCTCCTACAGTGCCCTCAGGGCTCTTTTATGCAGCTCATGTCAAGGAGGCAGCATAAAACTTCCAGTCAAGGTGTTGGAAAGAAGGGTGCAGATCCACAGGGCTGCCAACCTTGCTGGATGCTCTTTCTATTGATAGGAGGGGCACTGATCTAATAGTAGAAGAGACCCGGGGTGGGTGCATGGCCCGAGCTGGTGCCTGCTGCTTTGCCTTGAGATTTCTCTCTAGTTCCTGCTCCCTCTAACTTTAAGGATGGGTTGGTCTCAGCGATGGGCTGCTGAACTGAGAAAACGTGTGGTTTTTTTCCAGATCCCAAAAACCGCAGGAGAGGGACCATCGGTTCAATTGCACTCCTCGTGCTGGTGGGCACAGGAGTGCATTCAGCTTGCGAGCACCTCGGCTGGACCTGCCAGCGCTGACCAACCAGCAGGATGGCTGGCTGGGAAACCGAAGGCATTTCTCGTTTGTTTTCTTGTAGAATGTTTAATTCCCTGTTTTCTCCTCATTCAATAAAATGAAGTTGTCAATTCTGTATTTTCATTCTAAAGTTACAGAGGGTTTTCTTAAGGAGTTTTGCAGAATGCTGGAACAGCTCTGGTTTTGTAAGGACTACAGGGGAGATATCGTAGCTTTTGTGATTCCAGTGACCAAAAAGCCATCTTGCAACCCGTTTAACCCATACAGCAACAGCCCTATTTCTGGCCCCCTCAGTTCATGTCACTCTGCAATAAGATGTTCCAGACAGAGTTAATCTTTATTTGACTGCTAGAAAAAGATGTAGGCAAATATTTAAAGTTGTTGCTTCACCATGTTTATAAAGAACAGTAGGCCTACAGGAAGGAAGCCAAATAGTTTTCACTACCCTATGCTGGAGCTTGCTACCACTCTGGTTGTGCTCCATACTCTGTATGTGGAGATGATTCTCAGGGCCATGCCTGTCCCATCCTCACAATATTTTGTCCCACCTTGGAAGTAAGGTACAGATAGAAAAAACAAAACTTAAGTTTACAAGGGCGCCACAGAGAATAAACAGTCCTACCCTTAAGGCTTTTATGTAGTCAGAGGATAGACAGAGCCTATAGCTACAGGGTATCGGTGTGTCCAAGAGCTTATACGTGCACTGAGTAGGGTCATATCTATCATAAGAAGTCAGAAACAAAATTGAGGGCAGAAGGCTGTGGAGTTCAAGGTGTGCAGCAGGGGAGACAGCCTGGGTCAGGCATCTGCTGACACCTACACGGCTGCACAAGCTGCTGCTCAAAGTCACATTGCTGCCTCTTCCTCCGAGGCTCCCATATTCCACCTGCCAGCACAGAGCAGGCCCACAGGCTGAGCTCTGTGTGTGCATTCCCTCTTGCAGGAGCATGGGTGGCTAAATGCTGCTCCAGCTCTCTTTCCCCCCCAGGCACTTAAAATTTTTAGAGCACTTTATTGCTGTGTAAATGATCCACGTGTCTGGCTGACAGGCAAGAACTGGCTGATGCTCCCTTGAGCAGGCCCCAGAGCCACTAAAACACAGATTCCACATCGCCCATCTCCACACAGACAGTCTTCAGTTGTGAGTAGTACTCAATGGCTGCCCGCCCGTTCTCTCTGCCAAATCCTGCAGAGATAAGCCAGAAGTGAGAACAGGGCTCCAGGCAGTGCCAGGTACCAGTCACACCCCCCATAACAGGCATGGAGTCATACCAGGGAAGGTCAAACAGCTCACCTGATGCCTTGTATCCTCCGAAAGGCAGCTCCACAGGGCTGATGTTGTAGTTGTTAATGAAGCACATCCCAGCCTTGAGAGCAGCCACTACCCTGTGAGCCTTCTGGATATCTCTGCAGGAAAAGGGCAATTCAGCTGGATCCCTTCCCATTCAGCCCCTCCTTCACTGCTATCTGACACCCCACTAGAGAAAGGCCAGCAGGTTGCAGTGGTTTTTGAAGCCCAACCTGCCCTACTCTGTCTCTGCCTGCTCAAAGGACGTAGCACCTATTCCCAAGGACACTCAAAACTGCTTGAGTTTGCTTGACTGTTTGGTTTGAGAGGGCAGGACAAGGACACCAGCAAGACAGACTGTGGCAAGCGGGCAACAGTCATCTTTGCACGGTTTCAGCAGTGTAGCAGGGTCCTGGTGCATGTCTCCAGGGGATGCAGGAAGGCAGGCAGCAAGCCAAGCGCAGGCTGGAAGGAGTGTGAAGGACAGCTGGGCCCACCTAACCCTTCAGGAAAAACTGGGAGAAGATGTGCAGCCATGTACAAAGTCCTCTTTTGGCAATCCCCTGCTCCAGCTTTTCTGGCAGAGGATACCTGTGCCCATGCCAGGCACCGCAAGAACAGCGTCAGTAATTGCTGCAGTGTTTCCTCTCTCTGGCCCTCCCTAGACTGCTTCGATGCTGGCCGTGCTACCCAGTCATACCTGGTGAAGACACCACCTGCTAGGCCAAATTTGGTGTTGTTGGCTCTCTCCACAACCTCCTCCTCAGTGTCAAATGGCAGAATGGACATGACAGGCCCAAAGATCTCTTCCTTCACACACGTCATGTCATCCGTGCAGTTTCCTGGAAGCAAGGCCGAGCACATGTGCTTCAGGAGGAAGGGTTAGCAGAACAGCATGTGTATTCAGCAACCCACACACCCTTCGAGACAGCACTTGGCGCTGCACAGCTCGGCTAGCTGAAGACCCACCCTGCATCTGAAGGCTGCCAAGGCAGTAACTGCTTATGTCCTCTCAGATCCTCCAACAGCAGAGATTTCTCTGGACACAGTTCTTGGGTGCCTCAGCTCTCTCCAGTACACCCCTACCAGTGCCTGTCCACACTGTGGATGTACACAGAGGCAGGTTACGCTGAACACGGCTTTCTCTACAAGAAACTCAGCAACACCCACGTAGAAGACTGCAGTACCCATGAATATGAAGGATCATACCTAACACACAGGGTTGCAGGTAGTAGCCGTTCTTCAGCTTTGGGTCATCTGGCACGTACAGGTCCCCACCACATAGCACCTTTGCCCCCTGGAAAAGAGTTGAGCAGAAGGTAGGCAGGCACATCCAGGGGCATCCTGCCCAGCTGCTGCAGCTCTCCTCTCCTTTCCCACATCTCCTTCCACATGCATCTTCCTGTTTCTAAATTCTTATCTAGCCCTCCTGGCTTTCACTCACAGTTGTCCTTCTCCAGCCCATCTCCAAACTGGTTACACCTAGTCACTGCACTTAAAACACCTTCACACTTCACAATAAAAGCTGGAGGGAAAAACAACAACAACAACAGCAACAACAAAGCCTGGGCAGATCTTATCGCTCTTACAGACATTGTTTCCAGCAGCCTGTAAATCTGGTCTTCGATCCTTAGTAAGCTCTTTCTGCAACCAACAAAACTGGAACCCAAACGAGACAACAGCCAAGCACACAAGGAGTCACTACAACTTATAAAAGAGAAGCCACACGGAATGTATGGATTCTCCCATTTTACACGTTGCCGTGCTGGGTATCTCACAACCTCTAAAACTTGGCAACGTCAGAATATGAAAAGCCACATCACCTGCAATGTGGATTCAGAGATGTGTAACTGGGTCACTTTTAATCTAGTGGCCCTAGACACCTATCGAGTGATTCAACAACAAGGAAAGAGCTTAACTGGGAAGGCAAGGGGCAGAAAAGGAGCTGCTGGTGTGTTTGTCTAACAAAAAGGAAGAGACACCTCAGGACAGTCACAAGGCAGCATCACAATCTCACCTGCTCCTTCGCCTGCTTGATAAAGCCCTGGACACGATCCAGGTGGGGCCGGTTGATGAGGGCTCCCATCCGGGTGTCTTCCAGAAGCGGGTCTCCAACTTTAATTTTCTGGGTGCGTTTCACCACCTCCTTTGTGAAGGCATCCAGGATCTTCCTCTCCACAAACACCCGTGTGCCGTTGCAGCATACCTGGGATACAGGACAAGCTGCTGAGAACAAGACACGCAGCACTTGGCAGTCCTTCCTGCTACAAAGGCTCTCAGAAAAGCCCCTCCACAGTTGCTAAAACAACTAACTTGCCCCTGGGGACACAGACAACTAGGCCACCCTGCTGCTCATGACTACACTGAACAGTCTGTGCTGGACATCGTGGTACTGATGCCACCAGGTGGCAAAACCGCATCAAGTCACCAGCAGGAGAGAACTTAAGCAACCTTCTCAGGTCCCAGAGATGACCCCAGTAAGCCAACTTGCCAGCAAGATAACACAAAACCTACAGCACCTGTGGAGATTCCAAATGTGGGACGGACACAGCCCCACAGGGCTGTGGCTCAGCACAGCAGACTGGAACCTGCTGCCCCTCCAGAGGACACCAGCGCAGCCTTGTCCGATCTCTGTGCACCAGAGCAGAGCCCAGGAGCAGCTGCTGAGCTGGGTGCTGGAAAGGCTTCACTCTGGGGAAGGACAGGGCACCAGCTAAGGCATGCTCCACTGGGGCACCCTGCAACAGCTTCTGCAAGGGCATCTCTTCTGATCCCTTGTGACACTGCACAGGGAAACGCGTGCCAAGATGGGAGCTTCAGGGCATCCCTCACTAAGCAAGGTCACAGGCTGACTGCTGCCCAACTCTCAAACCATCCCACCGCACTGGGGAGGACCGCTCCTTCCCCACAGACACAAACCTCGCCCTGCGTGAGAAAGTTGGCCATGAGGGCTCCATTCACAGCGTTCTCCAAGGCACAGTCCGAGAAGATGATGAGAGGGGATTTGCCCCCCAGCTCCAGGGTGACTGGTTTGATCCCTTTAGATGCCATCTCCATGATCTGAGGAAAACAAGGACGGAAGAGACTGGTGGAGGGAGGTAAGGGACACCCAAGGGGAGGGTTCCCGCAGGGCCCTTCACCAACAACAGATGCAGCATGAAGGGCAAGCTGGGTTTCCTAGAGGTGATTAGCTCAGACTGGGGACAGTGTCAGAGGGTTTAGGGTTTGTTTTTTGAAAGATAAAAGCAACAAAACCTGCGAAGTCATTTGCAGGAAATCTGGTGCTCAGAGTAACCCCGGAGGAAAGTTGTAACTGCATCTGCGACCATACCCCACAGGTACACACATGGAAGGAGAGTTCAAGGAGCAACATTTCCCCTCTTCCAAATTAAAATTTATTTTTGTCTTTTTAGGGACTTCAATTATTTGAAGAAATTCACAGAAACTAACCTCCTGCTTCAAACCAGTAGGTCGTGGACAGCTAAACCAAACTATTACTGCCAGAAACGCTCGCACATTTTCCCAGTGCTGCCCCGTTTCACGTACCCTCGGCCCCACACAGATACCCACTTTAGCAGCTCAGAAACTTCACCGCAGTCAGGGGCTAAACAAGTGAAGATGATCAAAGGGCTCCTCTGAAAGGACCAAGCGCCCAAGCCCATGCCCAGTACGTTAACTGGAACCCCAGTGCAGCCCTGTCCAGAAATGCCAACTCCCACCCCATCTTTAAAAGTCTCACACACAAAAGCTCAAGGAGGTGCCGATGCCCAAAACACACTAGGAAGGCCAGCATCCTCGAGCACAAAGGTGCCTTTACCTTGATGCCAGTTGGCACACTGCCGGTGAAAGAGATTTTGGCCACATCTGGGTGATGACAGAGGAACTGGCCCGTGGCCGCTCCACCCTGCACCACGTTGAAGAGCCCCTTGGGCACACCGGCCTCTGTGAAGATCTCTGCCAACCTCACCACCGAAACAGGGGTGAAGGGAGAGGGCTTGAAGACCATTGCATTGCCTAGGGGAACCCAGATAAAGGCAAGATGGAGTTAACAGCCAAAGTACTTTAGGGAAAAGAAAAAAACAACCAAAAAACCCCAAACTACACCCCACACCATGAGTTTGTCTCAACAGATCCTACAAGATCCTTCTCCAGGAGAGGAGGAAACAGTTTCAATTGAACACTGCAACCAGTAAAAGGGAGAAGCTACACCTTCCTTCTGGTAAGGATTAAGGGAGATGGAGCTCCTGGTCCTGCACTGCAGACACTTTCAGAGACCTTCCTCATCTGTTACAGAGCCAAGCAATCAGTCTTGTTCTTGATGCACTCCCTGCCCTCTTAGCATCTGCTGTGTTCCCACTTCCATTTCCTTTCTGCTCCTGCCAGAGTAACAGCCTGAAGGTTCTGCTAATCCTTGAACACATCCTTCAGGGTACTCCTAGATTTTAACCTCCAAATTGCTCTCCCCCACAGCATCATTTGGTTTCCAAAGAGAAGCTTGCACAGGCAGAGAGTGTCCATTACCACAAGCCAAGGCCGGGGCAGATTTCCAGCAGGCAATCTGGAAAGGGTAATTCCAGGCTCCAATCCCAACACACACCCCAAGGGGCTCTCTCCGAGTGTACCCAAAGGATCCCCCGGGAAGTTGGATGTGTTCACCTGCAAAGAAAAACAGCCAGAAGGTAGAGAAGAGGGAAGCCTTTTCCTGCCTTACCAGAGCCTCAGGGGGCAGATCTCGCTTTGACTGGGAACAGACACATGGCTTTTACCCCAGCGAGCTCACAGAAGGTAAGTGCCCAAAGAGCATGGCAGCATTAGGCAGAGATCTCTGAAAATCCTTTCAAGATCATCAGGAAAAGGAGTAGTCCATCTCTTGGAGAAATCAACGGCAAAGATGGTCTTGTGCCATGGAAGTTACCAGGAAATGCAAGTGTCAGGACAGAGAGTAAAGAGCAAACTCCAGTAACGTTCTCACCAGCTAGAGATCCTGCCAGTCCTGCATAATACTCCAGGCACTGCCACGATATGTCGATGTCCACTCTGGCTTCAAAGATGGATTTCCCGTTGTTGATGGTTTCCATGGTGGCAATTTCTTCTCTCTGCTCCTGTGAGAGGCACAGGATGGTGACAACACGTTAGAGAGGCCGTCCTGGTTTGAGCTAAGTAGAACTAATTTTCTATTTAGTGATTTTACTTTTCAGCCCAGTCTCTTCTAAGTGGCTGAACTTGCTGAAACTAGCAGCACGTTTTTCTAGACAGTGTGCACTGCTACAAGTGATCATCACAAGGCCAATGTCTCACCATGGGTGCCATATCTGCACCTGTGGGGAGGAACGGACCCAAAACTGCCCAGCGAGGTATTCCATCCCACAGACATCACACTCAGTATAAAGCTGAGGGATCACAAGGGTCTCAACCCCTCCATCTTGGGGTCCTTCTGTCTCAGCACCTTCAGTGGCCGAAGTCCAAGCAAAACCCTGCAAGTTCGTCTGCCTCTGATCCTGACTGATGTGTTCCCACATCCTGCTCCCACTGCTGCTGGGTCCAGACTGGGACTTTTCCTCTGGTGACGTAATCATCACTGGGGAGGGTGGGGGGAGGATTTTATATTGGTTTTATATACATTTGTACATATTTATCTATATATATTTCATTATTTTCTTATATACATTATTATCCTACAGTATTAGTATTACTGTTTCATTAAACATGTTAGTTTTATTTTCCAACCCATAAAGTCTCTCTCCCTTATTTTCTTTTCTCGTCCCTTCTGGGGAGGGGAGAGGGGTTCATAGAGAGCATCTGTCCAGGATTTAGTGGCCAGCCCAGCCCTAAACCACAACAGAAGCCTGTAGTAGAACTCCTCAAGGAAACAGCTGCTTCCCCAGCACACAAGTCCCAACAAGTTTCTGCCATCAGTAAGGCAGGCTCTGCTGTGAGAAACTGCCAGCTCTAAAAGGTACATTCCCAACTGCTATTTATCAGTTTCCCAGAGGCGACTGATCACAGGGGAACGTCAGCCAGCCAGCCACTGGGGTTCACTGCCAGTCCAGTCTTGCTTAACATCCCAGTTTATCTAAAAGATGAGCAAATTTGAACCGAGCAGCTGGCTGGTAAACAATGCCTAGAATTCACTGGGAGGAACAGCAAACAGCAAAATCAAAATGGAGCCAGAGGACTTGGTGAAGGACAGACAAGCAAAGCAGCTGGGAAGCGTCCTTTAACAGACCATCTCCCAGGCAGAAACGTCACCCTGCCATGGAAGTCTGGCAAAAGCAGGAGTTTGGCAGAAATAAGAGTTCTCTCATCGCACACACTCAATGGGGAAAGAAGGTCCGTGCCTCAGTGGGAATTAACTTTGATATCCTCGAACATGTTATCTCACCAGGGAGTCAGTGCTAAAGCTAGCTTATTTGTATCCTCTCCCACGGGTATTATCTGGTGTCTAAGCTAAAAACCATCGTTTCTACATTTTTTTTTAATTGCTAAAACAAGCCACACTCCAAAGCGCTGGACAAGCTGAAAGTTCAACAACGGGACAGTTACGCAATTTCTGCTTTGAAATCACGAGCAGTGAAGCTTGATCTCTGCAGCTACGAAAAGAAGTACGAGCCTGCAAGATCTTGACTGAATGTCTTCAGCTGTATATCTTCTAACACAACGAAGCAGAGAACTTGCAAGCTGGCCTTGAATACTGATAAGACTGAAGCCCTGCCCGAGGCAGCCTACTGTCTCTTCTGGTCAAAGGTGGATTTTAACTCCTGCATTTCTAGATGACTCTAACAGTCACATTAACCCACAAGAAAGCACAAAGACAGAACCACCCCTCTCCCAAAGAGGAGGTGAGCTCCCACAACATACCCGAATAATTCTGGCAGCCTCCAGCAGCACCCTGCTCCGCTCCATGCCAGACATCTGACTCCATATTTTAAAGGCAGCCTTTGCGCTCTGCACAGCCAGATCAACTTCCTTCTCCCCAGAGCAGAGCAACTTGCATATCACACGACCTGGGCACATTTTAAACAAGAAATAAATACGATTAAAATCTCAGAAGAGGGGCACAGAAAAATATAGTTTATCTTGCATCAAAACCCAAAGACTTCAGTCCGCCCAGCCATGCCAGGCTACAGAACTTCATGCTACTGATTTGGAATTCACACAGAATCACAGAATTGCTTGGTTGGAAAAGCCCTCTGAGATCATCACGTCCAACCGCTCCTGTCTACCCCCTAAACCATATCCCTAAGTACCTCATCTACCCGCTCCTTAAATACATCCAGGGATGGTGACTCCACCACCTCCCTGGGCAGCCTGTGCCAGCTTCTGACGACCCTCTCAGTAAAGAACTTCCTCCTTAGCTCTAACCTGAACCTCCCTTGGCACAGCTTGGTGCCGTTTCCCCTTGTTCTATCCCCCATCACCTGGGAGAAGAGCCCAGCACCCACCTCTCCACAAGCTCCCTTGAGGCAGTTGTAGGTGGTGATGAGGTCTCCCCTCAGCCTTCTCTTCTCCAGGCTAAACAAGCCCAGTTCCCTCAGCCGCTCCTCATCAGGCTTGTTCTCCAGAGCCCTCCCCATCCTTGTGGCTCTTTTCTGAACACGCTCCAGAATCTCAACATCCTTCTTACAGTGAGGGGCCCAGAACTGAACACAGCACTTGAGGTGCGGCCTCACCAGTGCCAAGTACAGGGGAACTGGCTACAGAAGAGGTGCTGCAGCTCAGCTGGTCTGAATTAAAAGGTCTGCCACTCTCTATAGCCATGTTCTAGTTACTAATTAGCTCAACGTCCTGCAAATGCCTCCGTTTTCCACTGAAGTTTGTTATACTTCTACCATCAGCTCTAGGACCCTGTTACGCATTTGTCAGCATTGTTAAATGCCCCCTTTTCTTGAAGTGATTCTACTGGAAACTAAGTATCTCCAAGTAACAAAAATAATTTAGAAATGTTTAAATCATGGCCGTTACCAAGATCAGCCACCACTTGATTCTGAGTGCGAGTCGGTGCC
>NW_010194435.1:17226-26692 GCF_000695765.1 Mesitornis unicolor | reverse complement strand
GGTTCAGAAGCCGAAGCCAAGGCAGGCTGACCCCCCACCCCCGTCTGAGCAGGCAGCGGGGCAGTACCTGTGGCCGGCTCGTACACATTCTCGGCCTGTCCGCCGTCGGCGGGCTGAACGCGGGCTCCCGCCCGGTAGTTGAGGGGCTGCTGGATGGTGACGGTGCCGGTAACGCTGCTCATGGCGAGGCTGGAACGGAGGGCGCAGAGTCGAGGAAGGAGACTGGGAATCCGGGACCCCACCAGCATCGCCCGCCTTTTACCGCAGGGCCGCGGGTCCCGCCCCGCAGCCGCTGGGACGCACGCGTGGCCGCCGGGGGTGGGCGGAACCCGCGGCCCCACCCAGCACTCGGGCTCCCCCTGGCGGCTCGGAGGTTGCAATTTGCGTGAGGGACAAAAAGCAGCGGTGATCAACAGGGCTACGGTTGCACCTTGGGTCTGTTCTCCTCAACTTGCTGCAGCGATCATCGAGCAGAATGGTTTCGGTTGGAGAGACCTTCCAGATCATCGAGTCCAGCCCTACTAATGCCACATTCCTAAGCACAACATCTACTTGTCATTTAAACACCTCCACGGATGGCAACACAACCACAGTCCTGCCAGCCTGTAAATGATGAAGCCTTGGTGATGAAGCCAAGGTGAACAAGCCTCAGAGAACTCTTGTATCAAATGACAGCAGTAAGTGACCAGAATTTAGAAACAATCATTTTCAGATAATCTTTGGATGTGCAAATGCTTCCCTCTGCAAGTGCCAAAGTGTGGTGTGATGCAATGTGTGCAGATTCACTGAGGGCAGAGCTTCTGACAGCAGCAGGGAAGGTTACTGTACCACACACAACCCTTCTGAAGCTGTTAAGGTGCAGTTTGTCATAACGCTTGACCAGATTTAGCTGTCTTAGTTGGATCCAACATCCCAGAATAATCTACTCCAACACAGCTGATCCATGCAGGTAACAGGCTGGGGTGTTTCTGGCTTTGCTGCGGGATCAGGCCCTTGAACAAAGAGAGGCTGCAGAAGGGAAACAGGAATTACACAACTGGAGCTGTTCCCTGTGGAAATCTGCAGCTACACCAGACAAAGTGACAAGTCAGAAATGCAGCCCAGGAGCCAGGGAGCATCAGTATACATTAAACACTTTTCCAAATACTTATTTTTTTGAGCAGAGCCTTGAATAGAGGTTCTACACTCACAATTTATCTTTAAATAATCCTATAAAAGTGCCCCATACTTAAAAACTATAATTAATCCAATATTCAGTATTCAATATGCATGTGCTCCATACTCTCCAAGTGTTTCAGATTTATCCCCTTGCCGTGCATCTAGTCAAGAACACCTAGTAAGAAGTATCACACAATAAACCTCTGGTCACAGAAGCAAGAACTCCCTAGCACATATGGGTGCCACCTGCTTCAGGAAAACTGCCAGCCTAAAGAGAGCAGCAGTGAGATCTATTCACCCCTTTTGAATAAGGTGAGTGGGCTCTGCCCAACAAACCCAAAACAGAGAATTATTTGGCAAGCAGAAGGCAGCGTAGAGAGCTTCTTGGCCTTTTAAGATGCATACTTACCAGGCTGTTTAGCAGTAAATGAAGGACCATGAACAGAAATGCCCCTGTCATAACCACTCAGTCAATAAAAGGTTCAGTGGCAGTGCATGGCACTGGCATAACTCCACAGTTTACTCAAATGTGAAGGCCAGGTTTGTGTCTGTAATTGAGCAGATTCTGCCTAAGCAAGCAATTTTTACAGAAGCTGTTCAATGCCACAAAAACCTCTGCAGGGCTGTACTATGCCAGGAAGACACAGGCTGGCAGTACATCCAGAAACACTTGCAGCCTCCAAGAGCAGCCTGGCACAGGAGCGTGTTCCACTGCCTCCAGTCACCTGAGAAAACAGAAAACCTCACCCTCTGCTCTGGAGGTTTTGCAAAAGGAAAATAAGCATGTCTACTTGCCCAGCTCTCTGTTACAGAAGACTACAGCCAGTATGTCTAAGGCAAGAGTCACTTCACAGCATGGCTGTTCTGAATTTTCCAAGTCACCTACTTTGCAGATCTTACTATCGCTAGCTGAGTTGGTTTCCATGCCATAGACTAAGTCAACTGCACTACACTGAGGTATTTCTACTTGTCTTACAGCACAATTAAGAGACACCTAGATCAGCATGCCCATGCTATTTATTTCTCAGAAACACCGGAAACGAAAAGGTCAAGTTATCTTCTGAGAACTTTCTTGGTTTGACGAGCAAACCACCGCTGGTAGAATACTCCAAATGGAAGATGTTTCCAAGACTGTGGCCAACACTGCATAGGCTGTTTTTGGACATGTGAAGCCTGGTGCAGAATCCCATCTTGTTACCTCCCAAAGGCAGTCTTATGCACTGGTCAGACCTTTCGTGAAGGCTGTAACTATGCTTTAGGAGAACTTCCCTGCCTGAGGTGGTGGGCCAAGGAAACCCCCTGCTTGCTTGGTGGCAGCCCGGGAAGGAGCAAGACCAAGCATCTTCTGGATGTTCTGCAAAAACAAGAAGAGAAAAGCAAGACAGGGTCAGACTGTGATAAAGGAGACTCCAAAAGAGGAAGAAATCCCAACGTTACAACCCTCCCACTAGTTTCAACAGATTCAGGTTCTCACCCACATAGACTTATCAATTTGTCTACTAATTATTAGACCTCTGTACACTCAAAAAAAGCTTAGCACAGAGCTAAGAATCATCCACAGTGGCTACAATTAGAACTGGGCCACTCTCCTCCACCTCAATAAAAGGCTTCAGATCAGTAAATCCGCATTTTGCTTGACGATTCTTTTCCACCTCCAGCTACACACCGCACAGAGTCAGCTGGCAGGTACCTTTGCACACAGCTTGGTTTAAAAAATCAACCTACAACAGTTATATTTGCAATTTAACCGCAGTACGTGCACAGGAGCAGGTTCCTAATATCTGCTCACAGGCAGAACCAAAGCAGCTCTCAGTTTTCATAAGTTCCAGAAGCCCCTGTTGATGGTGGCCATCAGAGCCCGAGGGTCTGCAAGCTGGCAAAGGAAGGCTCTCTCCTAATGCAGCCAGAATTTGGGTCAGCAACATGGCAGCCAGAGTGCATGCCAGGTTCAAGTCCGGAGCTTAGGCACAGAATTAACATAAGTGCCAGTGATGCAGACAGAACAATGGTTTGCTGGTGATGTGCAGTGTAACAGGACATACATAGCAGAACCCCAAACCTGGCTACTGGGATGACCTCATTGCATCTGAGCAGGGTGTTTCAGTGGAAAACAAGCAGCAAGGAAAGAACTCAATAGCAGAGCCAGGCATGAGCCAAAAGTCTCACAGCAGAGTATTTAAGTTGGACATTTTTCTTGGGTTTTGTGGCTTTTTTTTTGTTGGGTTTTTTTTTGGTGAAATTCCTTTTAAATTTTGCAACAGTGCATCTAAAAAAACCTACCAGTTCTTTCAGTTTCATCCTTCACTGTAAGTAACTGCAGCTCAAGATGCTGCCCATGGCAGCAAAATGGGGACATCTCATGCAACAGAAAGAAGAAAACAACTGTGTCCCCCTCACGTCACCAGGTGAGTCCTGGCTGTAGAGACAACAAAAGGAGGATTCTCTTCAAACCTGAGTGTCTTCTCCAAAATAAGTGTCAGGATAGGCCAGAAAGTTCCTTAACTTTCTGATCATGAAAGGAAAGCAAAAAAAAATAAAAAGAAAAAGGGGCAGAGCTTTGTAATTCCAGAGTGGCAGTTTTTTTAAAAAAAATCATTCCAGGTGGAGACTATGGAAAGGGAAACTTCAGCCCACACATAAGCATGAAAGTAAAGGAAGGCAACACCTGAAAAGGAGTTACATTAGTTTTAGTCTATGTAAATCAGTCCCTGGTTGATATTCAGCAATTGAATATGTAAGAGAGCATTACACCGCGGGAGACTCCGTGTGGTTCCTTTTCTCAGAGTCAAGAGATGGACAGAAAGGAGAAAACAAAGTAAGTTAATGGACAGCTTGAGCAACACCAGAGGGTGCTGCAGAGTCAGCAGCAGGCAGGACCAGGATCCTACCAGCTTTGTACTGGTTCACCCACGGAGCACAGTCTGTGTGTGGATTCACGTCTACAGTCATTCTCCAGCATTGTCCCCTTCTTGCTGTGGAAGGCAGAGAATCCCAGAATCCCAGGCTGGAACGGACCACAAGGATCATCCAGTCCAACCTCTCGAGGTAAAAGTATCATTTAAATGAGGTGAGCCAGCCCCTGTCAATCTGACTCTTAAAACTGACCAGTGCAGGGGGATTCACCACTTCCCCTGGAGATTGTTCAGTGTCTGATTGATCTCATGGAAAAAAAATGTCTTCTGGAGTTCAGTGGGAATCTCTCCAGAAGCAACTTGTGTCCATTGCCCCTCGTCTTTTCCATGGGACTCCTTGTGAAAAGGGAGTCTCCATCTTCTTGGTGCCACTCTTTATATACTGGTACATGGTGATAAGGTCCCCCCCAAGCCTTCTCTTCCCAAGGCCGAACAGGTCCAGTTTTCTCAACCTTTCTTCACATGGCAGGTCTTCGAGTCCTCTGATCATCCTCATGGCCCCTCTCTGGACCCTTTCCAACCTGTCTGCATCTTTTTTGTATAGTAGAGACCGAAATTGGGACACAGTACTCAAGGTGTGGTCCGACCAGTGCTAAGTAAAGAGGGATAATGACTTCTTTATCTCTGCTGGTGATGCCCTTTTTCATGCAACCCAGCATCCTGTTGGCTTTCTTCAGAGCGGCAGCACACTCTTCACTCATGTCTAGCTTGACATCCACCAAGACCCCCAGGTCCTTTTCCACTATAATCTCCTGCAATGGCTGCAAAGCACATTTTGGGGGACAGCAATCCTGACATTTACACAACTGGAAACACCAGGGCTGGGGCAAGCTCCAGCAAACATCCATCCTCTCTGCTGTGTGCCACATTGTGCCGTGAAGCCTGCAGAATCTGCTTCCAACACAAACAAGACTTTCACCATCAGGAGCAGGGAGAGAACACTAAGACTTGAGGATCCAAATTCCTCATCTGAGCTCTTCTAAACTCTTCTCAGATAACTTCAGGAAAGGCAGAAGCTGCTTCTGCTTTTGTCTTCAAACTAAGAAGGGCCTCAAAAACAAGACAGCGAGTGGCTCCCTGACGCAAGATCAGGCGGTGTGGGAAAGTGCACTCCTGGCAGTAGGGATGATTGCTGGCTCCCTTTCCCACTGGGAACACGTTGCAGAGAGAAGCGGCCTAATCTACAGTTCAGGCATGTGTGAAAAGGAAATGAAGACCAGAAAACGCCTAGGAAGAACAGCCTATTCCTCTTCACAAACAGCACAGGTGAAAGCTGGGAGCTCAGAAACAGGAGCAGGGACAGAGGATGTAACCCTGACATTATGCCTTCTGCCCAGCCCAGCAGCAGACTTTCCCAGCTGAAACCCAACAGCTCAAGGACCCTTGGAAGGCCTCTCCCAGCAACCCTCCTCTCTCCAAACAGGAAGGCAGGAGGAACTAGGGGACAGGATTTACGTGCCAGGGAGAGCTGGGAACAGCGCAAAGGAAGTTACTCACTGCGAGTTGACTATTTTGGGAGATGCTGGCCAGGTCACAGGCAGCAAGCTTCCCTGTCTGTGTTTGAAGAGTTTATCACCCCCACATGCCTGAGGACCACATGAAGAGACTGCCTGATGCTGCAACTACCCATCCCACCAAGGTCAGTTTAATCACCATCCAGTTAGCCTCCCCACCCTCACATACTCCCCTGCATTTCCCTTCAGGTCACTTTTTCACACACACAAGAGTTCCTCTACTTCTAAGCTCCATAGGGATATCTCCCTTGCCTTTGATCCCTTCACAGGCACCTCCAGGATTTAAGGGAAGGCTGAGGGATGCAGAGTCTCCTTAGTCGGCTTGCAACCTGCTCCCTGACTTTTGGTACACCTCCTCTCCTTCTCTTCTTGTGTCAGGGGCATCAAGCCAGACTAACTCCCACATCAGTTCTCCTTCCTTGGGCTAACAGCTGTTTAAGCTGACCTGGTGAGATTTCCCCCTTCTGCACACATGAAACAAAGGGTCACAAAGCTTTCACCTCCAAGGCCATGGAAAGCAAGACTTTGGCACCATTTTAAGCCCTTAAT
This sequence comes from Mesitornis unicolor, assembly GCF_000695765.1. Classification (NCBI taxonomy): domain Eukaryota; kingdom Metazoa; phylum Chordata; class Aves; order Mesitornithiformes; family Mesitornithidae; genus Mesitornis; species Mesitornis unicolor. The sequence goes on along the minus strand of NW_010194435.1, from coordinate 20,559 downwards.
TGCTTTCTTCCCCTCTCCCCTGACCTCTCACAGCCCTTCACAGTTCTCTTCCCAACACTGTTAACACCTAAGTTCTTTCAAATAGTAATAAAGCCAAGGGCATGATGCCAGCAATCACAGCTTCGGTTCCTAGCTTCTGCACAGACTGATGTGGCTGGTCTCTGCCTCTCCTTCCACGTAGCAGCAAAGAGGAAGAAACCAAGCTGCCTAACAGCTGGAGAACTGCAGGTATAGTTAATCACGATCACGTAGATACGACAGCACTACGAAGACTGCAATCTAACACTTCAGAGCAAAAAAACCACCCTTCTCCAAAGCAACAGAGTAACTTCCATCCTCCACAGGGCCATCAGCGTGAACTCAAGCAAAAGAGCAAATATTTTTTCCTGGAATTTCTCATGAAAGCCCAACGCACTGCAAACAGCTCAGCATTTCTGCCCAGAACCAGACTGGACCACCGCTCAGTTCACGCCTTCCTTCTACTGATTTCACAATAGGCAACATCAGGAAATGCCCAGGACTGGAATTAACCACAAGAATTATATTTTTGGACAAAAAAAAAAATCCATGGGGGATTTTTCAGGAGGGGAGTTCCCCAGTCAACCCAATAGATGCAGAAAGATCTTGCTGACAGTGCTACTTAGTTTCATGTAATAGTCTGTAACACTGGAAAGCAGGGACTTCCCACGCAACAGGTAAGACAGAGCAACACCAGACAAGACCTGAAGGAACAGCATCAGAACACAGCATCCCAGGAATTCAGGAAGATGATCCTAAGACCTAAAAAGGTCTCATTTCTTTCAAAGAAGCAAACGCTGCTCCAGTTACTGGGAAGTGAAACACGATTTGTCTTGCAGCAAACAGAACAAGGAAGCCCTTCACCTTTGGTACTTTGAAGCTGGCCCTGCTTGGAGTGAGAGGTGGGTGAGATGAATTCCAGGTGACCTTTTTAACATAAGTTATTCTCCAGTTCATTATCTGCTTTTGCATAGGATCAGACAGATCCATTTCAACACAAGCACCCAATATGAAGGCCTACGAAGAATTTGATTCACTAGCATGTACTTTGTGACTAATGAAATTCTTTTATAAGCTGCTCCATCAAGCTCACCCAAACTTCTGACAGCAACTGGCATGAGGTGTCACTTCCCTTTGCTGATCAGCTTTAAGTCTTTCTAAATCCCATGGCACCCCCAAGGAAAAGCAACAAGTCAGTCAAGGAGAAAAGCAGCAAGAATTCAGGAAGTTAATCGAAGAGGGAAACATAAATACATGAGAGATAATTTGCTGCTGTTGCACCAGCAGTCATCCAGCCCCCAGAGTCTATTAACTTATCCCCAGCACTCTCTAGGGAAATTTGGACAATAAAGTAGACTTCTGGTTGCACTGAGATGGTCCACTTTTCCTCACCAGCCATTCTGCCACTTAAGCTGCTAGTGAGCCTTCCTGGACAGGCACTTCCTTTATCTTCACTGATGTTTCTCTTTTCAAAAGATGGGACTAGCCAGCTTTGCTGGAGAGCTGTGTGTGTAGCCTACTCATGGCTTATCATGCCAGGTCCCCATTCTGTGTTGTGTCTGTAACACTGGAAGAGACTTGACACCAAAGGTAAAGATCTTAAGGCTCTGAAAAACAAAAAAATCAGGCAAAGAGCAAAAACAGGAAGGACAAACCCAAAAGAACAGGTTTAACCCTTTCCTCACTTTTCTAGCAACCTTATGGACTGATTGAACCATTACAGAACCTCAAGTCACCAAGGAAGTTTTTCCTGAAGATACTACACTTTTGTCATAGTATTTTAAGAGTCATGATTACTAAGAAGCAGTACTTAAGACTGGCTTCTGATGGAGGAAATCTCTTGGTACAGCAATCCACAAAGTTATCAGACACACACAGGGAAGGAACCCTTCTCTGTCAGCTCTGTCCTAGCACCCTGGTGCAAGTGTCCAGTAAAGTCTTCCACATCAGTCCAGGATAGTGGCTGTTTTTATGAGCTCACCTTAGAATTGCTTTGAATATGAAGCACAGGAATGAAGGCAAACACAGAAACCACAAACAGATCAAACATTACACATGCAAACCTGGACAACAGTAATAGACTCCCGTTTATGGATGGAGATGTAGTTTCCCTGCTCATGCATGCGAGAGTGCAATGTACTCACCTGTCTGATAGACATTGTGCAGAGAATGTAGAGGAAGATGAAGGAGCAATCAGTGTAATCCTCACCCAGAAGGTTGCGGTGGGAGAGGCCTTGGATGTACGAAAGGGGTATAAATGGAAGCTTTGCCACCACTCGGCCATCAAATCTGGAAAAGAGAGCACTGGATGATGACTAGGAACAGTAAAAGAGCCCCTGGCTATAGAAAGAACAAGTGAGCATCTTCAACAGGCCACCAGAGCAGATAAGACCATGTGGAAGGCTAAAAAGCCATGCTGCCTTCTCCAGTCCACCTCTATATACGCTACACCAAGTAGGCTAAATACAACTCTCTCACAAAGCCCTCCACACCCTGCCATGCACAGGGTAAGCAGGCTTCTCTCAATGACAGTTTTGCCATAGTCAGAGCCACAGTGTTTGACAGTGATTTAAGCAATGACCTGCACAAGCTGTTGGTTCATAAACTCTTGGTTGGTGTTTTGCAGTTTACCTATGCATTTTATTTAAAAATCAAATATAGAGAATCACTTCCCAGAACACATTCAGCACTCGACTAAAAGATGGATGACTATCACCCTGCTGTATTGCAGTTACAGCAAGAAGATGGACTCTTTGTTTTAAACAAAATAGCATTTTTTAAGCAGAGCATAAACACCTTTTCCTTACCTAGAGCAGTATACCTCTAGCACAAGAAAGGTGCATAAGAGAGCCATCCACAGAATGCTTTTTTAATACCAACAGTCTTCTCTGCATTAGTTCTGGAGACGAAGGCAATGCAGAGGCAGGATGATAATGTGTATTCCAAGCAGCCTGGTCTGCTCCTGGAACTCCTCCAGGTTCACATTCCAGGGCATCAGGCAGAGTGTGAATTCTGGCCAGTTTGCAAAGATTTCTCCCAGTCCAGACAGTCAGTCCAATCTTTTGAAGTAAGCGTGTACGATGCCTCATCAGCATGTGCGTATTTGGATGTTATTTTCTCTGCATGCACTGATTTTCTAACAGGTGTTTCTTGTTTCGAGAGATCCTAAACGAGCGTTCTTTCCTGTGGAGATGCTTTCACACAGCTACAGCTCAAACACACACCAACTTTGTTTACATCTCACGGGCAGTTTGGCAAAAGAGCTAGGAACGGATGTTTATCTCCCAGTAACATCCCCCAGTGGCTTAGAATTCT
>NW_010194435.1:3931-17195 GCF_000695765.1 Mesitornis unicolor | reverse complement strand
TGCTGTGAGAATGACAAGTTCTTCAGCAGTAGCATCCCAAGGTACCTGCTTTTAATTCCAGCAGGTTTTCAGAGTTATCATGAAGGAGTACTGAAACACACAACTCCTAGAGTAAGAGAATTGATTGCATTCAAGTTTCCAGCAAGAGAAAGCTGAGACACACAGAAGCTAATTTCTCTCCCAGGAAAAACCCCATTTGCTTGGGGGCCACCACCGCTACACATCTCACTGCCCTAGTGTACTTTTTAAGCCACAGCAGTCATTCAGCTGCTTATCTTCAGCATAGCATTCTGCTCTTTGGCTTTAAATCAGCCTTCTTGACACTTGCATATCCCTCCAGCATGGTCCACCCTGCTGCCCCGTTACTACTGACACTCTGAGGAAGAGCCAGTCATCACAGGAATTTCCATGATGGCTAACCTGGCACTTGGCAAAGATGAGGTGCCCAGCCACAGAGCAGCAGCATCTGCATAGCACTTGTCCAAAGGGTGGCACATCATGCTACTTCCATGCAATTCCTGCTCCTTTTGTCCCCCAGAGCAATGAACTCCCTCAAGAACAGGAAAGGCAAGCAAATGAGGCTACAGCCACTGCAGGTGTCAGCCACCCTCTTCCAACCACACCCACAGCACATCCACGGATGACCTGGCAGTAACAGCTTCCTAGAGGAAGCTTAAGAGCCTGCTGAATTCATAACTGAAGTACTCCCCTGAGAAAGCAGGGGCTTTTTATGCTATGTCAAGAGAATGACATGTGAGAACCAGCTCCATCAAACCATTTTATCAGCTTCAAACAGCACAAGCACAAACCATCAAAGCTACCATTCAGATACAGATGCACCAGCTACCTTGACTGAGGCCAGGAGTAAACATTTAACTATCTAGCCCTAATGGCAAGACAGCCACATCTTCAGATTTTCAATTCAATAGCCTCAGCTACCAGCAAGAAAGCCATTTAAATTGGAACAATCAGTGAGCTGTCTGGATACTCCTGCTGTTCACATTCAGGTTCCCTCTCAAGAAAGAGGCAGTTAAAGGAAAGATAGGCCCAAAAGCTTCGTGTCAACTCTATGGCTTGTAGCATGGTCTCTGTGGGCAGTAATCCTCAAAAGATGAACAAGACAAGTAAATTTGGTGGTCTCAAAGGAGGAGAAACTAATAAACTGATTTTTAGGTTAATATCTATGGAAGGAAGAGCCACACAGGATTTACAGTCCTATAACACTTGTCAGTCACAGCAAACTCTAAACTGCCTCTTCCCACTCTAGGAAAGTGGACAGTAGGGCTGGATTTTTTTAGTGTTTTTCAGCTTGTTTCAGGGGACTGCCTCTTCCCACTCTAGGAAAGTGGACAGAGTAGGGCTGGATTTTTTAGTGTTTTTCAGCTTGTTTCAGGGCCAGAGGTGGCAGTGGTGTTTGTATTGCACCCAAAGAGCTAAGCAAGCACTTGAATGCCTCAGGTGGAGCACTGCATGTTCCCCCCCCAGACACTATGTTGCTGGGCACACGACTCACGATGCACCTCAACCTCTGCTAAGGGCTGCAGTTAAATGAGACTCAAGACTGTACCCAAATTTTCAAGTCCTTTAGGGCTGTGTTCCTCTGCTTAGTTTCACAGCATTTCAGAGAATGCTAGATGCTGAAGTCTGACTAAGCTGAATGAATAGTCTACACAGTGGCACTTCTGTTATTAGATTACCCCCCGTTTGCAATTTATCCACCCACAGATGTACAGGAAAAATAACAATTGACTGTATCCTGGGAACTTCCAGCACAGAGGTCAAAGGTTTTTGGTGCCCATAAAATTCTGTTTGCAGGACAAGTATATTGCTGAGATATTAAGCAGCCTCCTGAAGGTTATACTAACCATGTTTATGTCATCTTCAGATTTAACAGCCAATGGAAAGCTCACATTTCAGGATGGAATCAAGTTTTTAAAGTGTTTTTTTGGTTGTTTTTTAAACTAGACCTATTCCAGGTAATTTTTAAAGCAAAAGAAGATTAGAGCCCATGTCTCAATCCGTTAATATCTTGATTCTGATCACCTTAAGCAGGGCAACAACAAACTGCAATTATAATTCATTATTAAGGGCAAAGGAGGTGACCCAGTTTTGCTTGCAAGAGCATTCTTTGGTCACACTATTAGAGCAGAGCCAGAGAAACTGAAGACTGTAGCTGCTTGCTTGACATCTACCAAACTTGCCCTAATCACAATGTTCCCAAGCAGAAAGGATGGCAAAAGCAGTGTCGTGATGAAATGCAATTTATTCAATTTGATTGCATTCATGTTCCCTCTTGAGCAGAACATGCATATGGTGACCAAACGTATCTTCATATCAAATATTGATTCATTTTATAGATTAGTTACAGTTCTTGGAAGGACTCTGTCACTGTAACACTTCTAGTGATAGAGGGAAGGTGGAAAATATAAGCACCATGAAAATGTAAGAAAAATCCAGAAAGTTGATACTTACATAGAGTTAAACATTCCCATCAAGGCAGTGAAGCAGAAGCCAATGGCAAACATGGATTTCATCCTAACCTGCAAGGAGAAAGGTCAGAGAGAATCAAAACATGTCTACACTGAGGAATAATGGCCTCACATCCTTAAGAATAGACTCTGTACAACATCATTGGAATCTAGAATGGGGAAAAAAAAGATGACCCAGAAGGCTGGAGGGATCGTAAAAGTGATTGAAGAACTCCTAAAGAGAAGTTTGGTCAACAGCTGGGCACAAAGGCAGACACAGAGTGGACCACTGATTTGAAAAGCTGCTTCAGGGACAGAAAAAAAAGTGCTCAAGAATTGTCCTGTTACCTTCCACGGGATGGGTTTTTCCCTTAAGCCCGTACAACCAATCAGCAGGGGATCATGATGAAGACAGAACTTACAGGAGGAAGTCAGTCAAATTGATTCTACTTTGAAAACATCATGGGCACTTACAAAGATGAAAAATAGCTAAGGTTGGGCATTAGATGAGGCAGTAACTGCTGGAGAACTCTGTCTCATACTAGAATCTGTAGCTATTAAGAGATAATCCAAGAGGACCTGTCCGGAGGAAAAGCTGCTATGTCTGCCAACCGAACAAAGTCTTTCTGCTAAAAAGCCGACTGCAATCTTCAGCAGCCGGGAACTGGCTTTAATTTTCTTACCATTGACAAGTCTCTGTTGTTATTCTTCAGTTTCTCTTCTTGTCTCTCTGGAAAGACAAAACCAACAACAGTTATAATCAGTTACACCAACCTAGAAACCACAGCGTTTTCATTTCCAGGAAGACTTAACCTTCTTGGCTCTCCAAACAAGGAACACTTCCAAAACCAACTCCAGCTCTCTATGCCACAGAGTAGAAAGTGAAAAACTGCACACTGCCAACTGTTTCTCCGCCACACCAACATGCAGCAAAGCAGGCACAAGGAGAGGCGGCCAGAATTACACGTTCAGCACTTTTGAAAGAAATGCCCAGAATGTCAAATTTGCTGACTCAACCAGCTAACACAGTAGCATGGACAATGTCACCAGGAAACAGACAGTGCCTCTCTGTCACACTTCTGAAAGAGACCAGTCTCGATTTGCTGCACACCAGGCTCACCATTATAAACACATTATATAAGGAAGGATTTAATTTGGGAGGTGTCATTTCATTTTGGACACTGAAACCACACACAGAGCCAGGAGCTGCACCTCAGCAAGGCTAACATCCTGCTGCTCTTAGTAATGAATTATGGACCCTTGTCACACCTAGAAGATTCCTCCAAAGAGGAAAAACACTTCCTCCATGAATTCTGATAATGTGTGTACTACTATGCTTTGCAAAAGAATACTTGAAAATACTGTTTTGGAAGTTTAGTCTGTTACTTATGTCACCACAAGCTTCAAAGATGCCCAGTTTTCCCAAGAGGGCATTTTTTCATGCCCCTGCTTGGAAGGCTGCTTTGACCTGGAGCATTATCCACCACCCGCCACCTTTCTTGTCCCATGACCCCATCATCCCTTGCTTACTGTGCTTCTCTGAAACAGAGGATCCAAACAGGCAGCCAGGGCTTGGAAACAACACCCAGTTGAACTAAGTATGTGGATGATGAAGAAATATCCAAACAACAGTGTGAGCAAAGAGAGGAGGGATGCAGCAGGACTGTCAAAACCTACCCAGCACGTGAGCTGTCCAGTGGATCCCTGCTGAGGTTTCAGTACAAGAGGCCCACAGCACAAAGCTCAGCAGTGCTCTTTCAAAGCCCCTGCTAAACACAGACTTGCAGCAAGCATTCTGAAAAGCAATAGCAACACCCGTATCTTCTTTCTTAGAATCCTCATCGCTGTTTTCAGTTGCTCCTATCCAAACCATCCCCTCTGGCAGGAACTTTCCAAACACCTGCTTCCTGACCCAGGTGGAGAGTTTTGTTCTGGGACATTTCAGCAACCACAGGCCAGCTCTTTAGGAATTGCATTTGGCACAAATACTTGTTTTTTCCCTCTGCTACATAACTAACCATCTATTTAGATGAGCTAAATGTTACATAGCAACAAAGAACACAGCGCGGATTGCCTGAAACACCCGACCTGTTTCTCACCTCTTTCTACAAACTCAAAACAAACAGGCTCTGAGCAACCTACTACCTTACATAAATGGTCTATTCCTGCCCAAGCCATACAAGCACTCCTTAAGTACTTTGCTATACAGATGGGTAGAGACACAGAGAAAAAGGACTGCGTCAGAAAGCAGCACCCTGGAGTTCAAAATCATCTTGTTCTGCTCACTGGAATTCTAACCACGAGGATAGACGGATATAGCAGTAATATTATTTGCGAGCATTGGTGGTTTCTTGGGGAGGGTTTTTTGTTGCTTTGTTGTCTACCCAGCACTCCTGCAGGCTCCTGGGAACATCACTGTCTTTTCTTCTAGGGACACATGGCTGCAGAAAGCAGTGGCAAAGTTTAAGCTGACAGCACTTCTTAATCTGAAAGGACAGAAGACTGCACTGTGATGTTAAAAGTGTCCTGCTCCAGCAGCGTGAAAGGTGATTTAGACAATGTGACTGAAGTTGGTTCACTTTACACTTAATTTTGATAAGGAAGAAACACCAAATTAAGCCTTCCCATGCAACTCCCACCCTAACTCCTTGCACATATGGACAATTCATCCCTCACATAACCAAGGATTACCACACACACACCTCCTGCCTTATTCTGTGCACAAAACAAACGGCAACTGAGGCAGGTCTGTACCAGGGCTGTGACTTACCTGTAAAGCCTCAACTCATTTTTTAATTGTATTTTTATTTTATCTTTCTTAACTAGAATGATAGAATTTAAAGGAATTCCAACACGAGTAAGTTTGCTGTCGCAACAATGCTACACCTTGCAGAAAGATTTGAAATCCAGTGCTACTGGGATCAGGGATTTCCAAAGCAGTTCACAGTTCTGAGTCATTTTTGGGATGCCCAGCTTGACATTTAGAGCCTGATTTTTCAGAAACATTAAGAATTCAGCTTAGTCTAAAAACAAATGAGACATCGAAGTTATGCAGCACTTTCAAGAAAAAAAAATATCAGTCTCAGTACCTTAGGCTTGGCCAGCAAGCATCACAGCAAACAAAATAGTGGTCATTTCCTAAGCTGTGTTCTTAGACCCTTTGTGCTTTGTTTTTCATTGGCAAAACAAGATTATTTCAGTGTATATAAAAAATGGTGGAGCACCTGAATTCCTCAGATTCTGCTGTTTATTAGTTTAGTCCAAGCACAAGTTAAATATTCTCTGCTAGGAACACAGCTCGGATGGTGCCCTGCAAAAAGTCATTGCTACACGTTCAAAAGTGACCATAAGGAACAACAGCACAAAACCTTAAAAAGTTGCCCTATCCACCAAGTAGCATTCATCTCATACAGGGATTATTCAAGACTAAGAACTGAAAATGCACAAGGAAGAATTTTGGCTCCTGTCCCTTCAAGAGTCTAACGATAACAGGTTTTATACCTAGGAAGAACTGTTTGAAGATATGTTTATAATTATTCCCAAGCTTTGTACAGATCCAGCTACCTGGTGTTACAGAGGAATGAGGAAACCACCTCCCAGGAGCTCTCAGAAGTGTTCCTGCCACAGTTTCTGTAATAATTTAACTGAGCTGTGCTGCATGTTTTACTTTAGAGTCCTGCAGATAACAGAACTTTCTAAAGCTCACGACCATTAAACATCTACCACTTTGTTCTTGCATAGTTCAGTACTTGAAGAGTTAACTTTACCCAGAAAGATTTCAGTTTATTGGCAATGAAAAAGAACGGAAAAATAAATCACTACCTCAAATTGAGCAAGACTTATTTCTTAAACTTGAAATAAATCTAAGTGCAGTTACAGTTAAGATGCAAACACTTTCAGCTCTGAGGAAAACAATAAATAAAAGGTCCAAAAACCACAATCATATACTTGTATAGCTATTGCAAGCTGACAGTGCACTGCAGCAAAGACCTTTGACAACAGAAGTTAATAACAGTCATGGGTATAAAGGCTCAAGTCGGAGAGATAGGCAACCAGTTCAGCAAGAAGTGCTGCTCCTCTCAGTGGTGTTGCCCTCCTCTGCATTTGACTAAAGCCATCAGGAGGCCAGATGTCTCCTGCTTGGAAGAGTAAGGCAGAAGTGTCCATATTCTAATCATCAGGCCAAGAACCAGCTCTAGTCCCACTTCAAATACCTTGTTTTGAAAGGAAGGAAAGGATAATCACTTGAGGAAGTTTCTCAACATTCCCGCATTCTTGGGGCACCACACTCATCTCCCAGTCTTACCTATTTTCTTTTTCTGCTGTCGGCCTGCTGATTCAGTTATTGTTTCCTTCTTCTTTTCCACTGCCAAGTGAAAACAAAGATATTCCATCATTTCTGCATAGGGATACCACCACCCCACACACCAAACCAAACATTTTATTCCTTTCAAGAACAGGGGCACAAAAGGAACCTGAGCATGACTAAGAACATATTCAGAATCTACAAGTTATAAACCACCAAGGGTGACTCCACCAAACACTTAAAAATAATGAAAAAAGAATTTCAAATCCCTGGATGAGCTACCAGAATATTTAACAGGTTAATTTGAAGCTCTGTCAAGAGCCCATTACATTGTTAACTGAGCAGTTTGGGGACAACTTTGGCTCAGATGATCCTTGCTGATTTGTTATTAGTACTAGACAGTACTTTTGATTCAGCAAGTGTAATGAAAAGAGCTTTGTGGCAAGTTCTGCTCCCGATTATCTGCAGTGGGAAGCAGAATACAGGAAAGCCTGTGTTCTCGTACATCCCTTCTTCAGAGGCAGGCATTCTCAGGGGAAATGCTGTCCAAGCAGTCAGCCACAGCCTCTCCATTCTTCAATTAATTAGCACTGGAGAATTTCCAACATTTTTAAAGTAGGACCCTAAGCTCAAAGTTACTCAAACACCAAATCAGACACTCACCAAGCATCTGTTAACAACTACCACTGCAGCAAAAGAGGCTAACGTAGTGAACTCACAACACAGTAAATGGGCTGCTCATCTGCAAACGCTCTTCTGCTGACAGCAAGAGCAGCTTTTCCAGGAAGTATGAGAAATTTTAATTTAAGAACTATAGTAAGAGTACTACAAGAAGCAAGGATGATAAGGCATGACTATGGTCTAACAACAGATAGCAGACCTTTCTACTCTGAATTCAATGTACCTGTACCATATCTACTTCACTAAGGAACTGATTTGGCTCCTTGTTGTCTTACAGAATCAGCTTAGAGACCTGAGCATTAAGACTCTTGTCCACATGAAGTACTAGCTCAGCACAGATCTTCTAGCCTTCACTTCAAAGTACAGGTTAAGAAAAGAGAGGCAGCCTTCAAATCTCGTAAGGATTTGTACTGCTGCCTTCTGAAATGCCTGTGATACGCGAGTCAGTCACAACTGCTAAGAAAACCACACTAGCCCAGACGAGATATCTCAACATTCTCTCTTTCATGGTAATGTGGTAAGACAATTAGTTTTTTCCAAAGAATAAGCACATCTCTGACAGGCAGGCTAGCACAAGGAGAAAAAACAGGGAAGTCTCCTCAGAGGGAATGCTGGACAGAAGTGCCAGATGACACAACACACTCAGTGCTCACAGGATGCTCTCTCCATAACCTTTCTTGTGCCAAATCCAGCTGGGGGATCCCAATCAGTCCATCCCAACCCCAGTCCACATAACCCCATGGCCTCCAACTCTAGACACAACTGGAGGAAACTTTGGCTCTTTTCAGGCCTACTTGCTGCTCCCAGCCCTAACAAGAGGGCTCCTTCAGACCCCGGCTTCACTCCAGACAGAGCTACAGAGCATGAGCCAACACAGAGGAACTCTATGGCCCAAATTCCTTCATGGTTCGAGCAAAACACAACTGCCAGGCAGTCTCACAAGTCTGTCCGTGGGAACATACAGGACAACATGGCAGCAATTCTAGAGACAGTCCTCAGCCTTGCAAATTTACCACTCAGAACACTTATTATAATCTTTGCAGCAGTCTCTGACAACGCTGTGCCTCTCAATAGAAACCAGAGGACAGGAAGAGATGAAACTAAGGACAGTGAGTAACATCGTCTGCTCAAGCACACTACTTGGCCCGTTTGTTTTTGCAGATCCTAAGGATTGCTAGGACTCTCATGGGAGAGCTTAAAGACCTCGAATGTGTTTTTTCCTGTTTGAGATGTGTTAGATAACAGTTGAAAGGTGTGGCTCAAGTGGTCTACTTTGCAAGTTGTCTGTAAGCCATCAGGTCAGCCAGCTGTCCTGAGCACAGGAGGGAGCAAAAAAAAAAACCAAAGCTGAATTTTTAGCTCTTCCTTATTCTATTTTACTTCCCCACCACCACCTCTGTTGGGTGTGGGAAATCAAACAAGAAGGTCAGACACTAAATGAGATGCATGAACCTCACAGCTTTCCCTTCACCAATTATAGCTTAGATATCATGAGAGCTATAAAAAACAAACAGCACTAAACTCTTACAGCAATCATCAAGCTCCAAAGATTAAAGCCTGCTAACTGCTTTTGGAGCTCCACAGCACAAACACACAAGGACATTAAGTTTTCAGCTGGGTTTCAACTGCTTCTCTGATTTGCTTTTCTGGGGCAAATTCTACCCTACACATTTTTGTCAGCCAAGTGGGATTAAAGAGAGGCATGCCAAGATGCAAACCCCATCTGATCCTGCTGTGATGACAAAGCCCTTAACTTAGGGGCTCTAACACAAGCATGACTGCACTTCAGCTCTTCAGTTTATTTTGCTCAGGGGAAGGCTGGAATAAGATAGACTGGAGAGAAAAAAAACAGTGTGACCAGCAGGTCCAGGGAGGTGATCATCCCCCTGTACTCAGCACTGGTGAGGCCGCACCTCGAGTGCTGTGTTCAGTTCTGGGCCCCTCACTAGAAGAAAGATGTTGAGATTCTGGAGCGTGTTCAGAGAAGAGCCACAAGGATGGGGAGGGCTCTGGAGAACAAGCCTGATGAGGAGCGGCTGAGGGAACTGGGCTTGTTTAGCCTGGAGAAGAGAAGGCTGAGGGGAGACCTCATCACCACCTACAACTGCCTCAAGGGAGGTTGTAGAGAGGTGGGGGCTGGGCTCTTCTCCCAGGTGATGGGGGATAGAACAAGGGGAAACAGCACCAAGCTGTGCCAAGGGAGGTTCAGGTTAGAGCTAAGGAGGAAGTTCTTTACTGAGAGGGTCATCAGAAGCTGGCACAGGCTGCCCAGGGAGCTGGTGGAGTCACCATCCCTGGATGTGTTTAAGGAGCGGGTAGATGGGGGACTTAAGGATATGGTTTAGGGGGTAGACAGGAGCGGTTGGACGGGATGATCTCAGAGGGCTTTTCCAACCGAGCGATTCTGTGATTCTGAGCACGCTTTGATAATATTGGTCTCTCGTGCACTAGGAGTGCTAACATCACAATGAAACATTTTTCAAGGTAAAACCAGCCCAGGTTTTGCCCCAGCTGTTGTGTGCTGTCTCTTACTGTAGCTACTTGTGTATGGTGCATATAATTGAAAGGTCAGCTGAACTTCTCTGCTCTTTGGCTTCTGATACAGACAAGTCCATTGAAACACTCCATGCTCATATCCTCCTGTTTACCATTCCTCTTAATATCCAACACACATCTTCTGACTACTCCCCCTCAGCTCCCTTTCTCCCTTGTCCTTTGTTCAGCCCCTCCCAGGCCTCTCAGATCCCCTCTCTGAGGAAGTAACCTTCTACTTTTTTTCCTAATCAATTCTATTTGTTTCCAGTGTATGCTAGTATAGTTTGTTTTTATATCAGCTGATAGCTCAAACCCTTCTGTCATGACTTTGTCTTTACTCATCCCCCACTATTAATCATCACTTTTACCCTTTACATAAAATGCTTTCCTCCCACCGTATTCATTATTCAGCCCCAGTTCTTTCTTACTGCAGATTTCAAATTCTCCACAGCCTTTGAAAAGCAGAAGATGAATCTCTGAACTTATTTCAGGCATCTAAAGGAGTCTACATATACAGACACTGGCTACTCACATTCAGAAAAAAATACGCCAGTACTGATCTCTCACTCCCTCCCATCCTCTGTTAAGAGGAGGGGCAATTCAGACAACGCAACAGGTTGTTGTACTAACCTTCTCCCCAGCAAAACACAAGAATTAAGGACAGAAATAAGTCCTCTCGGTGCAGATTTGTGTAACTTTTAAAATTAGGCTCCTGTGAAATCCAAGCTGAAGAAAGTTCTCTCCCTTAGCAGGAGGGGCAGCAGTAATTTCTCAGAGCACAGACTCTATTCAATTTGACTTCTGCACAAGCAGCAAGACGAGCTCTCTAATGTCTAAAAAGTACTTACATTTCTTGCTCTGTTTTTCCACTTCAGCCTTTAATCTCTTGTATTTGTCTGTTCGGTACACCAGCACCCAAGTTATACCTGAAACAAATACGCAGTAAGTAACCAGATAAGTAAAGACTTCTTGCAATAACAGGGACACAAGTTAGTGAGTACATACGCAAAAAATACACATTATATAAAACATTATAATACAGCAAAGGTACCACAAACCACTGCCACGCTGTATCATCACATCCCTCCAAATCCCCTTCTCAAGTCCCATGTAGCAATAGTGCCTATAAAATTTAGAAGTCTTTAGAAGTTACTGGTTATCCTACTGACCACTGTTGTTCTGTGGGGCTCATTCAGTTCCTTCATGCTCGTATTCATCAGTGGTTGCTCACCTTGAAATCAGGAGTTGACTGATTTATGTGCATTCTGCATATTTACAGCACCTAATTAAGGCTCAAAGAATAATCCCTGCTCCTACCAGGACCTGCCCTGACATTTTGAAGAGGCAAATAGAGACATTAGGCTAGAAGAGACCTCAAGAGATTCTCTAGTCTGACTCCTTGCACATAAATATGATGAAAATGAGTTGTGCCACAAGTGCAAAACCAGTGGTTTATAAACACTTTAATCGGAGCTCCTACACAAAGCTTTTAGACCTTTTTTTGGCTTCACTATGACAACAGGACTGTGTTATCGAGACTCAGTGACCACCAGCTGCAGGAAAGCCTGTGGAAGTTTCTGAGGTCAACACAGCTTTGTGCTGTGAAAGGCAGCTGGTGCATACACCACATAACCCCAAACGCAACGCAGTACGGCTCCTAAAAAGCAGTATCATATTCCACAGGGAACTCTCCCTGCCCTTGAATGCCCAAAGATGGTGCCTTGCAGTTCTGGTACGAAGGAGATTTTGGAATATAGCTCAGTGCCAAGAAGAGGGAGGAGCCTCCGACTTTGACTACACCAAAAGGTATCGATCCAACTTGTCTTTAAAAAGCTGCACCTATTTCAACACCCCACCGCTTAAGGTTGGGCGTCAGTCTTCAGTGGCATCGAGGAACTCGTCTTCCCACCCTCACTATCCCGCTTTTCCTCCAACACCCGCTGTCCCTTCTGTTCCGCCCACCCCTGCTCCGGTGACCCCACTCTTATCCTTTAACCCGCGCCCTCCCAGCGCTCAGCCACAGCTGACAAGCGGCCGCCCCCTGCCAGCCCCCTCCCAGCCATCCCAGGCCCTCCCCGTGCCTCCCGCGGACGGTACCACCAGGCTGGGACCGGCTCCAAGGCCTCCCCACTGCACCAGGCCCCACAGGGGGGAAAACACAGCAACCCGCCCGGCGGTGGCCCGGCACTCACCCTCGGCCAGCAGCGCAGTGCACACGGAGATGAAGACGATGAGGAGAGTGTCAGCAAACATGGTGCTCATGGTCGTGCCACCACCCCCCTACCCCAGTAATGCCGCTGCGCTCCCGGAAATAGATTCCGCCACCCGGAAGCTCCCGTGGAGCCACGTCGCGTAGCAACGGCCGGAAGCGAGCGCCCACACTTCCGGAAGCGACGTCGACCAATCGCCGCGGCTCTGGGAGAGGAGCCGCGGGAAGAGCGAAGAGCGGGAAAGCGCGGACAGGTGCTGCTCTGATTGGCTGAGGCGGCTGTCAATGCTGGCAGCAGGGCCCCGCCCCTCCCGCTGGGCTGAGGGAGCGCGGCCTGGGCCGTCATGGCCGTGTGGGTCCGTGGTGCTGTGGGGTGCTGTGGGGGTCGTCCTCCTGCCTCAGAACCCCCTCGAGTCCTACACACTTTGTTCTGGGGGGGGTTTCTGCTGTCAGTGCTGCCCTCCTGGTGTCTCGCCGGTCCATGGTGCCCCACAGGGCTCCTTCCGAGGCCACTTCCAGAGGAAGATGCGTGAGCATTTGTTTTTGTTGAGTATTCCCACCAGTCACCAACGGGTTGCATGGAGCAGCCATCCTGGATTCTAAAATTACGTCCTGGGTTAATTTGCAAATGCCACGAATATCCTGTTAGTGCATAGCGACGGGAGGCATTGTCAGGATCAAATACTTACAAACACCGTTGCCCACCCATTGCTGGGGTTTTTGCTGGCCTGCTGTCTCCTCGTCCAGCCAGCAGCAGAGTACTGCATTCAGTAATTCCAAAGGCTGGAAGCAGGGAAGTAAACCTGATGTTTCTGTCCACATTTAAAATACTCACAGATGGGACGAGACTAAGAACTCCACTAATGAGGGCAGTGAAATAATGGCAAGGATTTAGCAGAGAGACTAATTGACTTTTATTGAGGCTCCGGTGGTAACACCTGGAGCAACAGAACTAGACCAAATCCAGAAGTTGTAACGGGGTGAGGAGACCTAGAAAGCAGAAATACAGAAAAGGAAACAGGGCAGGCAGGGAAGGGCAGGTTTGTGCCTGTCCTTACGTAACGG
>NW_010194435.1:0-3900 GCF_000695765.1 Mesitornis unicolor | reverse complement strand
AAGAGCGGTGCACTGTGGGATTACGTGCGTGGAGCAGGGTGAAAAATGAGGAAGGTAAAAAGCCCTGCCATCGCCCTTAAATTAAACATCCAGATGGATGGCGACAAAAGCATAGTTCAGAGAAGACAGCACAAGTTATAAGTGAGGGTGTGAGATTAGACAGCAAACAAATCCTCTGGGGCCTGGTTACATTTGCATACAAGGGAACACGAAAGCCACTTGTGTGCAGGTGGCTACGCAATGAATCAGACGTCACTGAAAGTTGCAGCTAAGCACCCTCTGTGCCTCAAGGAAAGTCCTGGCACTGCCTGCAGTGAGATCAGCAGAGAACTGAGAGCTGGCCACAACCAACGCGAGTCCAGTGCGAGTGAGAACCATCAGGGAGACGGGGATGAAATTGAGGATGAGTATTTCAGTTTGAGGTGAGCAGCAGGAAGATGGTAATGGCTGATGGCATGGCAGGACCCGTTATAGTATTTAGTGCCTTGCTGCGTGCCACCTCACACGCTCAGCTGTGCTCTATGCCATCCTGCGCCCTCGCTCCCTCTCTTTAGAGGTCCCTGGCTTTCTGGGCTGTGAGATGTGTCAGTATCAATCATGGCAATATTTGGCAATAGTTTCTCTTACAGCATTATGGGAAATGATTCACATGATATCAGTTGTGGATACTGAACATGGTCTTCCACAGAATGCTTGGGCAGCAGAGGCCAGGTTAGGAGATGGGCAGTGATACGAACCTCTTTCCTCTCTAGTGTCCGCACTTCGAACTAGAGCTAGAGGTGACCCGGGCTCTTCGTCATTTCATCCTGTCGTTTTGAATCACGCCAGGATCCTTATCAGCAGGTTTTTTTCAGGCAACAGAAGGTATATTTACCCTCAATGGCATTTCCTTTTTAAAACAGCGTTCTGTGCTTTGATCAACGTGCAACGGACAGATGAGGAGTTGGGTGCAGCCTGATTTGATCTAACAAGGCTGGGATATGAGAAAAATGAAAACATTTGCATAATATGTAGCTCTGGACACATGAGTTAGGGGCCAGTGCAGTCTACAAACATTCTAGATACAGCAGAGGTAATATTTATGGAGGTAACCTCGAAACCAGACTAGAGAGAGACATGTCCAAACAGATTTCTTATACTGAAACCTCCAGACTTGAACTGAACAAGTTACCCCTGATAAGACAAGGGGTAATGGACACAAGCTGGAACACAGGAGGTTCCACTGAAATTTGAGAAGAAACTTCTTCTCAGTGAGGGTGACAGAGCCCTGGCCCAGGCTGCCCAGAGAGGTTGTGGAGTCTCCTTCTCTGCAGACATTCAAAACCCGCCTGGACGCCTTCCTGTGTAGACCTCATCTGGGTGTTCCTGCTCTGGCAGGGGGATTGGACTGGATGAGCTTTTGAGGTCCCTTCCAATCCCTGACGTTCTGTGGTTCTGTGATTCTGTGAACAAAAGATGAAGTTACTTTGCACAGTGTGTTGGTGACTGGCAGCAAGGAAGAAGAGTGTGTGAAATTGTCAGGTCAATTTTGAGGAAAGATGCCATCTAAAACTAACTGGCACTTGGATTTGATTCGTTTCCAGTATAAAGCCCTGGCCTGGTTTTGGAAGAGCCACTAATCTGATCTTTGCAAGTTCTCCTTGTGTGCTGTGTAAATAAGCCTTGAATATCCTCAGCTCGTACCCCTTGAGGGCCCATCAAGAGGTGTTTGGTTATCCAGGTGTCAAACATCTGGTTTAGAAGGGGAACTGGAGATGAAATGCCATGATGGGCATCCTGCAGAGATGCTCAGCTCTGATGTGGATGGACAGCACAGTCTGAAACACCTCCGGCACAGCAGAGGTTTTGATGTGTCCCCAGGCAGGGCAGCAGAGAGGCTGGCAGCAGTGAGCATAGGCACCAGGAGAACCAAATAGCTTGGAGGTCACAATGTGCTGTGGGGATTTTGTCACTCAGATACGGATGTGTGGTGGTGGGGGTAAGAAGGAAGAGCTGTGAATAGCTGCTGGGGCCTGGCGGCGTGCACAGGAGCCGTGCCCACAATCAGCGCTTGGAAACTGGCATGGGGCGTGGGAATCCGCTGGACTTCATCCCCGCAGGAAGCTCTCGTCCTCATAGAGCACTTCCTCCCCGGGCACCGGCCGTGAGCAGCGCTGTGCTGCCATGCCACAGTCCACGGGGGCACGGTTGGAGGGGAATTGGGAGCGGTGGGCAGGAGATCCTCTCACGTCCTGCATGATGAGGGTGTGGTTGTGGAATCCCATCCGGCAAACATTTCCACACCTGTTTCTCTGTGTTGAAGGGAAGTGAAAACCTTGCTGAAACGTGCAGTCCTGTGAATGGGGCAGGAGGAACGTTAGGGCATCACTGAGGCCACCCCCTGTCCCAGCGCAGGATCAACTCTACTAAAATCTTTTTATGCAGGAGCTTGCCTGGTGCCTGGTGTTTTTTTAAATCCTCAGGGAAGGAAAGTCCTTACCCTCCCTCAACAACCTATTCCTGGGCTTAGCCGCTCTCACACTTAGAAAACGCCCCTGAGTGACTGTCCTGAATTGTCCTCGCTGCAAGTTGAGCTGGCAACATTTTGTTCTAATCCCCAGGGGTACAAGAAATGTATTCCCTTCCTGTTTGTGGCAGCCTTTGATGCATTTGGTTATCCTATGTCCCTGCACCCATCTCTTCCCCAGGCTAAACACGCACGGTGCCCGCAGTCCTTCTGCAAAGCAGACCCCAGGCTGTTCCCAAGCCCCTGCTGGCGTCGATTCCCTCGGACCTCACCTTTCCTGAAACACAGTACCCAGCGGCGTTGGTACCTGGCAGAGGCTTAGCTACCGTGTCCTGCTTATGTTTATACGTCCTGGTGGGATGTTTGCCTGTTTCACAGCAGCACAGCGTTTACTCTTTGGTCCACTGTACTCCCAGATCTTCCCCTGTGAAAGGGCTGGCTAGGCAGCAGGTTCCCATCTTGCGTTTTCACGGATGATCACTCTATCTAACCACGCCGCTTTGCACTTGCCAGTGTGGACTTGCACCCTACATCTTGCTGAGCCTTTTTCCATTTTGTCAAGAGCATTTTGACTTTGAATGCTGCCCCCCAGAGTGCTTGCAAATCCTCCCATATGGGTCCTGCTTGCTAAAGACATAAGCATAATTTTGATGCTTTGTCTTGGGTCGTTAATAAGTGTTCCTTAAGTGCTCGCAGGACCAGGGCTTGAGTGGGAGAAGTCACAGAGTCACAGCATGGCAGGGCTTGGAAGGAACCTCTGAAGATCATCCAGTCCAATCCCCCTGCCAGAGCAGGATCACCCAGACCAGGTCACACAGGAACGTGTCCAGGCGGGTTTTGAATGTCTGCAGAGAAGGAGACTCCACAACCTCTCTGGGCAGCCTGCTCCAGTGCTCTGTCACCCTCACAGTAAAGAACAGTACTCTTACGTTTAAGTTGAACCTCCTGTGTCCCCGTTTGTGACCATTGCCCCTTGTCCTGTCACCGGGCACAACTGACAAGAGTTAGGGTGAGGGAGAATCAGGTAAGTCAGTGAGGGAGGTACATTAGGGGTCCTGCTGGGGACCCCCTTGGGGTGGTCTCAGTGCTCGCTGGGGGCTGACAGCGGGTGGGCAGTGGGATCCATCGGGCAGAGGGGCAAACACACCCGGCGGGAAGAGGGAGCGAGGGGCGGCCGCATCGTCTTTGTCCCCAGTGGCGAGGTGCGGGCCCCATGTGGCCACCGCGCCGCGCAGCCCTCCGGCGGGCTGGGCCGGAGCATGTGCAGCTGCGGCAGGCACCTGGCAGGGAGCCGCAGCGGCGGGGATGTGAACCAGGCGGGGAGGAAGGCCCTTGACTCATCAGATAAATCCAGCCCCGCACGGAGGAGGCGAGGCGGCGGCGCTGCTGCTAGC